>NC_071342.1:7087500-7387589 GCF_027744825.2 Synchiropus splendidus | reverse complement strand
AAAGAGATGTTTTTTTTGTTTTTTTTTTAATTAATGTATTTTTGGGGGGGTGGGGGCCTAAAGTAAGTTTGTACTGTATAAGTAAGTTGTTAAGGAAAACATTCATGTTTTTTGTGTCTTTTTTTTTTGCTTTTTGGGTGGCTTCTAGCTGCCATCTTGTTTCCCTGTAAAGATTATAATGACATTACATACAAAAGTTAAAACAAATGAGGCTGCTCAGATCATAATTCCTTGACAACAGCTTTCCCCATTCGGAAACCATTGAAGGATTCTTTCACTAAAACGTAAGATCCCACACCTCATTACATTGAGTCTTCTTCGCTCTCTGGTGGAAACCACAGTGATTCTCAGAGCATCGCTTCATTCATTGCCTCACTCTTCACTTCATTACCTGTCAAAGATGTTGGGGATAGAAACAGTTGTTACAGAAGAAAGTGACTATTTTGAGTCATTGTTCAGTGTATAGTTTACCATTTATCACATGCATTTCATCTATATATCTGATGATACTTTTTACTAAATTCATACCCAAAAATAACGTCTCTGTTATGAACCCTTTCGAGAACGTCTTATTTCTGCCAGCTTTGCTGAAAACAGGAATTTCCACTGTCTCTTGTGTTTACGTGATATCAATGCTGTTGTCAAGCAGAACTCAGTTCAACATAGTCCCTTTGTGTAGGAGTGTTTCCTCTCCATTTGTAATGCCACGTGATGCACTTCCTCTTGCCCTTGTCTTCGGCACAGCTGGGCTTTAAAGAAAGACGCTTTATAGTGTGTGCACGCGATTTCAGATCTATAGACCATATCTATATCTATATCTATATCTATATCTATATCTATATCTATATATATATAGTTATGACAAAAATGTCAAATGTAAATGTTTTGTTGATACTTTATTGCAGCTCTTTGACTAAAATCACTGCTTTGTGGAATTATTGTAAGTATAAAGAACATCGCGCTCTCACACCCGTACAAATGGAAGTCAGGTGGTTTAGCATGCCTGCATTATTTAGGGGGCCAATTACAGCTGTCAGGACATCAAGCAGCCGCATCTGCACCTGCAACCTTCCTGAGAGAGGTTTCAAATCATGGCTGAGACAGTCAGTTAGATTCATGTGTGATCTCATTAACATATGAAATCAGCTAAAACATTCCCGTCATTGACACGAGGAGCCGAACAGAACCAGCAAGCTGTTTAAAGGAAGAACGTGCTTATTTCTCCTGGGCACACTACAAAGGACTTACTCTCTGAGTGGAAATAAAAGAGGTGAACAGCACACAAAGCAAATTCTGCTTTGAAAGGGATTTCTTATTAAAGGTACTATATCAAGGCTACTGGAAAAAAGAGAGAAAAGGTTTGTTGTGATTTTGTCTGTGGGGCACGGTACTAAACTGGCTATACTGTACATTAACTTTATTGCTTCTCTGTGGACGCCAAACTACTGTAATATCGAAGTGCCTTCTGCATTTGGATGCCAATGCAGATAAATAACGGGGGGATGCACCCACATTCCAACCCCATGAAAGAATGAAATATAGCATTATGAAGTTAATGAATCATATCAGACAAAATACTAACTGGCTAAGAAACATATTGAATTATTAGGTACTGACACTGGCACTGACAAAGATAATTTCCAGTCATTGGCAGGCTTCATTTAAATCCTTCATTATGTTGACATTATAAATCCTGAAAGAAACATTACTTGACTTTCTAACTTTTATATTGTGGTTGCCCAGTTTCTCTCCTTACATATGGCACTGGCATATTTATTGAATTATTTTTTGATAGGACGAACCATTGAGGAGTTCATTAGAATGTGCATGTCAAATAATGTTGGTGGCGATACAGTCACCATTGCATTTCAGAGCCAGTCTTTATTGACTTAAAAAAATAATGAAATAAAATAAAAATGCTTCATACTTGAAAGTAGTGTTTCAGTCAAGACCTGATGTGTTTGATAAATGAAGGTTTTAATACAAAGAGAAAAAGCTACTCTTTGACTTCAGCGTTTATGGACCAAAAAAGAAATGACTTCATTCTTGGATGTTATATTGTAGTCAGGACTGTGTCGAGACCCGAGATATAGAGGCCAAGACCACGACCAACGAGTGAGTTGAAACCGAGACTGAAACTGAATACAGAGCAGATTACTAGTTGTTCCAAAGATACTTTTTCAGATCTGTATTTATTTATTTAATGATCACATCTTCTTTTGCAGTGAGAAATAAACGTGTGTGTCTATATGACTAATAGACTTATTCTTCTGTCTTCAGTCTGGTCTCAGTCGCTGTAAGATATGTAGGCTACAAAACAAATATTTTCCCCGACAGCAGCAGCCTTTTTCTCTTCACGAATTGTCCTTCAATGTGGACAACTTTCTCTGAGGGCATAATCCCTTATCCTAAAACTCTTGAGCCAACTAATTATAGATGGCAGGAGGCGAAATGTGATTAGTGAGGGCTCTAAGCTGAAAACAAATCACTTTGGCAAAGACATGCCAGATAAGAAAAAGGGCCAATGAATCGATAACCGAAGAGATAAGTGGGATTTGAGATCACTTGACTTCAGGTCTTCTTCTTATTGAGGCTGAAGCTCTGAACCACAGGGAAATTTTCAACTGAACTGGGAGAAAAGTACATTGTGATATAATAAAGCTCAAAGCTGTGACAGTATGTTTTGGTGAAAACCTTTCAAAGTATGATCATGAACATTGTGTTGCTTGCCCTTGTAACTCTACACCTTGTGGACAGGTAAAAACTACCCTCTAGCCATACAAACAAAAAAGACTTTGCTCTTGAGCTTGGATATGTAAATGTACGAAATACTGGCGCTAGTTCTGACAAGCTGCAGAGTAACTGCCTAGTGCAACAGAAGCATGTGATGAGTGTGCGAGGACACAAGACAGAACAGATGAACGAAATCAGAGCGAGAGAGGGCATCTTAGTATTTCAGTGAAGAGTGTGGGAGGGACAGAAGAATTGATTTCAATAAGCGCAGGAAGAAAGCCGGAATGTTAAAAGAGGGGTCAACAATCGATACTTGAATAAGGCGGATGGTACATGTAAACCAAAGCAATCACAACTTCACTTTACACTGTACTTTCCCAAGGTGAAAACACCACAATCAGATTAGGAAGCAATTAGCAAACTGGTGTTCCTATTAGAATAATCTGGTTCATTCTGCATGTTCACACATTCACTTCAGACCAAACAGAGGTTCCAGTGTAAAGTGCCAACACCAGACTTTACACACGCATGAAGTTATTTCCTTCGTATGCTGAACAAAATTGACAAAAAAACAACACAAGTTATGATACTAGAGCAGATGATAGTATTTGGCTTTCTTATCTGTTTCCATTAATCTCAACATCTTTAAAATATTAAGATCCTTTTTACTTCTGGGTTATGACAGTGGTTCTGGATGATCTTCTCGGCCCTAGTGTTCCGCTATATGGTCACAATAAAGGCTGTGTATTGGCAGGAATCTGCCGACACTATATGCACTATGACAAAGTGTTGATGGTATGATACATAGAATAGTGTGATACTTATCAACATGATCTTTTATTTTACAGAGCTAAACTCATAATATAGAAAACAATCAATATTAATTCTGAAGTTGTTTAAATAGCGTCCACGCAGTGTTAGCTAGCTTGGCACCGCTTACACATGGCAAAACACTTTCTATTCTTTGAATGCCACAAATGCCAGTCTTTTTACCTCAGATTCAACCATTGTAGCAGTGAGCTAACGCTGATGTTCCAAACTGGACTTGAATGCTCACAAGGTCTTGTTGCAAAAAAATAAAAGGACAACACACCATGCCATCAACCAAAAAAAGAAAAAAAAAACATCTCCCACGTAGCCATTGCACCAAAATGCAAAATGTATTTATACTTGCCACCTAAGGTACGCCAGTGTTCTGGCACCACTATTGGGGTGCCTGCTGTTGTAATTATTTGGTTACTTGTTGTTAACAACTATGTGATATTATCATGTAATTCGTCGATCAAATAAAACTCCCTGTATGAGTCACATTGATGCAGGTGATGCCAAAAGATAATCCTGCATATTGAAAGCCAAAAATGCATACTATCCACTGGTACAGCAAAACTATTATAGAAAGCAGGTGTACTGCAGATGTCAATCAGAGGAAAAAATGATAGGAAGACGTTCCTGTTTTGATAGTCAAGTGGGAATACTGTACTAACTGACAGCAATATTGTTTCTGTGATGATCTTTTGAGTGGTCTCACTGCAGTCTGTGATGTTTCATTCTTTTTTGATCAGTCAAATTCCAATAAATGTATCCCTTATAAAACTACTGAGGTCTCATTTTTCCACTTACATCGGCCGCTTCAACATCAGACTTTAACAGGACTGATTGGATATAAGTTTGTAAAAGGTTCTAGGAGTATATTGAAAACCCTCATTGTGGAGGTAGACCTGCTATCTTGGCTGATTACTGGGTAATAAAAATACAAACATTAATTTCACTACGTGTGAAATCTAGTTCTGATCTGGCCCCGACGAATATGTATATGGACATGTGAATGGAACCAAACTATTCATCATGAGAATGCATAGCCTGTGTCTATAACTTCTGGTCAAGAGAAAAATGTCGACAAAAACCATGCAAAATAGCAGAGGAAACCAACATTTGGATGTGACAACAGAAAGCGTGGCACGCTAATATTGAGTTGGCACATAGAAATTGCTGTAATAGACAGTGACATTTTAAAAATAACGTAAAAACCAGAGACTCAGAATAGATCCAGCACCAACTTGAACATGAAAAGAGCATCCAGAAGTTCCTCAAAAGCATTTCAATACAGTCGTTTCATGTTCAATTTAGTCTGAAGAGAAATTCAAAACCACCTGAGATGTTTCGAACAAGGCTATAAATCTTCTAAACTAAAATCTTCTCTACTAAAATTGTAAAAACAAATTGTAGATCAAGGTTTCCGCTACATGTAAACACACGTGATCCAAGGCCATGGCTTAAATGAGAGCAGCCATGCCTCAAAAAAATATCTCTTAGGATGATCTCTCACATGACCAAACGTATTTAAACCAAATGGAAACATTGAAACAACAGTTAACACATGAACATGAAGGTTTTCAGCATGCTTTTCTTTTTTCTTGGAAAAATCTCGAAAGAAACTGGATAGCTGAAGTCTATTGATCGCAGAACGCAAGGTGTGCATCCTCATTTCAGGCCGTATATGACGATAAAGATTTAAACAGTGCACTTAATGGAAAATATTTAGGAATCTAGAGCTTTTTATGCACATGTGAAATGACTAAATGAACCAATTATTGATTTGTTATATCGTTTGGTTCTGCAACCAACTTTAATGAGCGCCATGCTGGGTTCAAACCGTGACTAGTTTAATTTAATTTCATAACCTCACACTCTTTTACCTCTGCTGCTACGATAAGATCGATGACTTGTGAAACTAATAATCATAGTAATCTCAAATATTAGCGTTAAGGTTCAGCACAGATCCTGATTCATGACTTCAAGCTCCTTTGTCTCCCTCGCACACCCACACATGGTCCTCCAGACACTGCTATTGAAGTCTTTAATCAAGACTAATGTGGAATGTCCCATATGAGCAGAATGAATCATTTCAAGCCGGCACATTGTGCCAGTGATCAATGCCATATATCAAGGCAGCCACGGCTGACTCTGGTCGTTACGTCTGTCCGTTTCTGTTTGCACTACACATACTCGGCTTAAACACTGTATATGACGCTGACATTTTAACTGTGGCGGAATATAAACCACTTTCCTTAGAGACCTTTTTGAGATATTTGAAAATCATGCAAATGAGCTCATGGTGAAGCAGAAAACACCCTAAGAGGAAGCCTAAAACAAGTCATATTTGAAAGGTTTATTTAAATGAAAAATTATTACACATTTACAGCAGTGAAACTAACATCGGGCGACGTACCTGTAACACGCCATTGAACGATCACCAAACTTCCACTACCTATATGGTCCACGCTGCTCTTTCACTCCACCCATCTTAATGTAAGTAATAACACTGAATTCTATATCAGTGTAATGTATACAAAATGTTTTAGAACAGATGTGTTTGATGCACTAATAAGGTCAAATTTCAAAATGCTATACTGTATGCTCTATAAATTCATGAGTAGGGAGCGCACTGGAATATTAGCCGGTCAAAATGTGCTGTTTAATATTTTTGCTGTTCAATCTTTTGGCAGCATGATGCTCTTTAGCCGTAAAAATCTTCGTTGAATAAGCCATAGGGTTCAGACCGCCAGAAAAAATGAGCATTTTATCGTCCGGAAATTACGGTAGATAGAGTCATAATATATTTGCAATTCAATGAAGTCAAGAGTCGAAATAGTAACCTCTAACATGGACTCTGGAGGGAATTTTGATGAGCTAATGGATTTAATGCGTCTATCTGTCACAGGTATGACCTGCGATCTCCACTCACCTTTAGCAAGGTGACCATGAGATCAGGGGTCTCCCCAGTGCTGCAGCAGCATAGGGGCCCGCGATGCAGGGATTTCAGCTGTTTTTCTCAACCTAAGCCTTTCCAGGTGCACTGTTGAGGAGCAGTCCTATGCCTGTCTGTAGCAAGTTTGTTTCAGATCCCATTTTGGCTAATATCAATGTGAAAGCCCCTAAAATAAGCTTGATGTGGAATCTTCAAGCAGGAAAACAAATTTAACTTGATATTAAACCAGAAAGAAAACTCTTGGCACGTCCATTGCCCTGCTCAGGGCTATTTGGCTCCTTTGTGGTAAAGGTTCTGATTAAATGTTGATCCTACAATGTTATGCTCAGCAAGTAACCCTCCATACCTTCCTCCACGATGCGTCATGCACGGGGTATACAAGTGCCACTGCTCAGCAGTCGGCAGATTTATATTTGTTATGCTGAAGCAAATATTTTGCTGATCTGCAGCCAAGCAACTGACTAACAGTTGGTCATTAATTGGATTTGGTGGCATGTTTGTTTTGCTAAAGAGCAAACTGATATGAAAGTGGTCTCACAACAGGTGGTCCGAGACTTGTGCCAGAGACTCGAATCAAAACAAGAAAAACGCCAACTCATTACAAGTCATGAGTGAAACAGGACGTGGTTGTTGACTTTTAACAATGTAAAACAACCAAAATGAGGTTACAAATAGTCCATTAAAGCTCATATGAAAAGGTGATAAGAATGGGACTGATTTTTTCATCCGTTCCTCCACAGGACAGAAAAATTCAGACAGCAATGTGTACACTCGTTCACATTTCATGTTTAACTAGCAAAGCACTCAGAGAGTGCAGAAATGTTGTTATTTAGATGATGAAGATGTTTGCTTTACATTTATTTAATTTAGAGAAATTGATACTTTTTAAGCATTTGAATTATCATTTTTAGCAGACAGCACAATGGGACCGCAGTTGAACCTAGCCTTCCAGAGAAATGTGGTTCGAGCTTGTTGGATCCAAGCAGTAATTTGGAATGGCACCAACATAAGGTCATCATTTCCTCTTCAATCAGTTCTTTTTTTGTTATTGAGGTAATAATTAACAACAAAAAGTTCTGTTATGTCACTGCAGGACATAACCACAGTTCCCCTTATGGCCCATTTATCCTAATGTAAATATAGGAATCCGGATATGGATTGAGCCTTCTGTTCGTGCTCTGTGTTCATTTCGTACGTAGTTCTGCATGTTTCCACAAAGCTTACAGATACAGGCCAAACCGAGCAGTGGGGGGCAGTGTTGCTGTTACTACCTGATACATAGCTATAATGAGTCACAAAGAAGACACAACAATGGCGGAAATTCTCCATCCTCCAGTCACGATATATTCAACAGCCTCTAGTAGCATTGTAATGCATTTTAATCTTCTGTGCAACAGGTATGTTCTCAGTAGTTCTTCCACAATCGCCATGTTGGTTTGGGAGTTTGTCGTTGTCATAAACAATCGACTCTGCGGTGACCCACGGTGGACATATTAGAGAACAGCTATACCGATGTAAAGAACACATTGAAGAATGTGATCATTGTTTGAAAGGGACGGGCACAATTTTGTACGTATAGGGAGCATAAACGGGCCTTCAGTCTCAACAAAGCAGTTTGGATTTTAACCTCGATGACACTCATAGAAGGGAATCAGCATTTTCAAAATCCCTTCATCTGTCTCCTCGTGACGCCTGTCACATAGCCATCTATTCATGCTTGCCACTTGTCCTCATTTTTCTGTCAGCCCCAGACAGAGCAGACAAGCACCGAGGTCAGAGACCACCTGTCCCACATTGGCTGCACTGATGAAGCTATATCAGAGGACACATCTGGCCTGACAAGGAATAAGGCAGGATGGGAAAGGCAGCACACTCTGGGGCCAGAGCAGGTGATGGATGACTCACAGCTGAACTGAGGTCACTCAAGGTTGTGAGTGAGTAACTGTATTGGTGTCAGCTTAATGATAAAACAGGACAAATATGTATTGTGTTAAAATGGTAGGGAGGGGAATATGGGGCAAACATGAATTCAAATTTTATTTCCTAAACAATAAAACCATTTTTATCTCACTTCCTGATTTCTTGCGCTCATGACTTCCACCTGCGTTCCTTTTGAACTTCCTGAACTCCAATCATTAAACCCAACTCACAAAAGTGTATCGAAGTCCTTTATGAACACAAAAGTTTTCTTCCAAAGTTATGAGTGAAAGTGTGTTTCACTTAAAACTTGGGTCAGAATGCTCATCGTTATTTTTCTTTAAAGCGTATCTGATTAGAGGCGGAGGGGGAAGAACTTCCTCAGAGCGCTTGTCTAGCTTATTCCTCGTGCGCTTTCATCTTCTGGTCCTTTGGAGAAACTGAACCATAAACGTGCACTGGGGGACATATTACTTTCCACAGTCTGCTATGCACTATGACTAAGAGCTCGTCCTGATATGCAGGGCGGCAATTATGATGATGTCCGATGTCCATGCGGCCGTGAGTGTGGAGGAAACTCAAATAACTCACTTGTTCTTTTCCAGTAAAAGAACCAGCTGTTCGCCCTCGGCCTCGAGCAGCAAGCGGAGTGACTCAGGGAAACTCTGGAACACAGAGAAAACGGCAGCGTATTTGATGAGTGGCCAGCATTCACATGTGCATTTCACCTTATTTTGACATGCAGAGCAGGATGTGAAGAGGCACAATAGGTTTGGGGGAACAGGATGATGAACTTCCTCATCCTTCTCTTCCCAGATGTCAGGATAAACGCGCATGGATTCCCAGTTCAAACTGGATATATATCACATCTGGCTTTAGCTTTGAACTGTAATTCTTTCACTTAAAAAGAGAATAAATTAGTATTTGTCTGTTTTATTTAAAAGACACATTAAAGAAAAGAAAAGACAAAAATAAATATAGGCTTGGGGCAAAAAAAAAGAAGGGTCTTTACGAGAAACCAGACCCACAGAAGTCACAGTGACAGTCTTAACCACTGGCCCATCTGTGAGATTTGCTTCACAAAAATGTGTGAACAGCGTTCAGTGCAAAATAAAGCTCCAAATTTGAATAAATGATGATTACCTGGAATAATAATGGAAATATTACAGGATACAGGAAACTTAGTAATTCAGTATTTAGTCTGTGGCTAAAAACACGTAGCAACAGCAGTACAATAGGTGGGTTTGGTGCTCAGGATTGATATTTTGTTTCTCCCAGCATATCTGCAGCCATCACACAGCCTTCAGACTGACATTGAGTCCTGCTAATGATTGATAGGTCTCAGTCAGACACTGTAAAGGCCCTTTATGTACAATATTGTACTACTCGATTTCGAACAATGTCACGTCACTGATCACATGCTTCCATACATTCTTTGCCTTGGTATTGCAGGTCACAATATATCCACCACGGGTAACAGCCCAGAGTCAAAAGTTTATGACAACAACAAACTCCAAAACAAACATGGCGACTGCGGAACACGTACTGATCATGCACCTATTGCACAGAATAAGGAAAATGGAGGCAGCGCAGTAGGGCGGAGGACTGGAGGACAGAGAATTTCCGCCATTGTGTCCTTTGTGTCTCATTTGATGTATTGCTAGTAAGAGCAACACTGCTCCCATGGTTCTCCGGTGGTTAGCAAGTTTGATGCACTCTATAAGCGATCATTGTAGACGATCAATGTAGTTTAATCCTGGCAACAAAATATCTGGATTATGATCAACATTATATAAAATGTGCATCCCTACTCAGCAGCATTCAGAAGTTATCATCCAGCAAACCCCAAATAAAGTTAAACAGACAACATTGCTATTATTATTATTGTATCTATCTCTAAAAAGGTCTGCTGTACCAAGGAAGGGAAAATCCTGAATTAAGTCATGTAATATCGACCAGCGCATCCATTTTTAGCAGTAAGTGACTGTCATCTAAACATCAGTTCTGAACTCATATTCCTGTTTAATATCACTTAAGCCTGTCAATGTTGAACATCACATGAAGCTCAACAAACCTATTGTTTCTTCTAGCCTAATTTGCTAAGCAAAATGATTTAAAATTTAAATGAATACTGTCTTCAAACTTGAGCTATGCCACTTGCATTTAGCTGTACTGATGTAGTAGCACATTATGAAGAGACCCACATTTCAAGCTCTAATTGAACATTTTAAGTTCACTCGGCATGCAGCCTTTCAACCTTAAATTAGTCTTTTGCAAGTGATTACGCCACTGTGGCTTTTTCAAATGCAGTACAGATTGTCCTTAAACCGCTGCAGGTTATATTGTCAAGGGCGTATTACTTCAGATAAACATTGTGCTTGTGCTGACATTTCTTAGGTCTGGTGACTTTGCCTTCAGGCGGATAACCTTTTGTCAGTGGTCTTTCACTCCGCCTCAGTGTCAGCATTTTTTGTCTGTGGTCAGATGTATTTTCGCACGGTTGAAACATTCAGCACAAAAAACAACAACAACAAAAAAAAAAAAAGATTCCCACCAAGGCACGATAACCTTCAACGCACAGACCAGCTAAACAAATGTGCAAGTCCAGGAGATAAGACAATCATTAACCATTCCAGCATCCAGTGTTATTTCAAAAAGGTCAATCCATGATAGCCCACTATTTAGTAACTGTGTTTCCGTTTTTAAAAATGCCAGGAACAGCAAATCAGCAGAGGTGGGTAGGAACAGACAAGACAATGGACTGCAAACCATTTTTAGCAGATAAACTTTTCAATTAACATGACTGACCTTAGCTTCCGACAGAGACAATGTGCTACTTCAAATGGGGAATTCCCATTTGACAGAAGAGAAAGTAATGACACTCCCCCAGGATGGTCCTTCAGAGATGGATCATAAACACTGGCTGTCATAAGGGTGAATTGACTGTCCGAATCTTCGGGCCAATTTTTCAAAGAATAACCTGTTGTTTCGGATTTTCGGTAACATTGTTAACTAATATATAGGCATTTTTCGGCAATGACAGACAGAATACAACTTGATTTTTGTTTACTATAATATTATTATGATATTATAATTATTACCACTATTATTGCCATTTGACACCACAAAACATGAAATATTTTCTTAATGTTTAGCATCATTCAGATTTCTGATCTCACACTCTTTTGTTCAATCCCATTAAAACATAGCTTGTCCTCTGTAGGTAATAATTACCGTAATTTCTGGACTATAAGCACACAGCTGAACCCTGCAGTTGTTCAAATGAGCACCATGCCACCGAGATATCACATCAGAAAGAGACCCCTCTACTGCCCCACTGCTCCCCTTTTCAAAGCAAAAACAGCACTTGAAACGCTGGTAATTTTATTTAGTCTTTCAGAACATTGCAGAGTTTTATTAATTAGTCTCGATGCTGGATCCCGTTTTCAGAGGTCATGTGACGTACGCCCGAGGATTTTTAAGCCAGTATATCTTTCTGCAGCGTGGACTGCACCAGCTTATAGGCCAGTGCATTTTATGTGCTTACAAAATTTTACATTTAGAGGATGCACCTTGTATTCAGTTGTGCACAACAGTACGGACATAACGGTAACTCCTTCTAGATTTAAAAAAGTTTGGAATTATCTTTATTTTTGTTGCATACAAATACCATACAACAAACTTCTGGGAACACAGAAAACAAACGAGAAGTCAGACGCAGATTAGTCAGGAAAACAGGGCACTTAGAATGAAGAAAGCAACAACGCAAACTTTTGATCTCAGGATATAAAGCAAGCAGATGAGTGAGCAATGGGGGGTAGAGAATATTAAGTGGTGACATCAAAGAAATAGCAAGCGTTTGCTTTGACTCTAATGTCCTCTAAAGTAGTGTTGTAACATCTTTTTTGGCTTTAAGAATATTTACCCCAGGTTTGAGTTGGCTGAGGGGGTGGCGGGCCGTTCCTTTCAGCAGCAGAGGAACAGTGGTTCCATAACGTTCCGCTGCACTTGAGTCAGCAGGGAGTGGAGTTTGCTTTGGAAGAGAAGCTGTAAAAGAACATGAAAGGTAGTTAATGACAAGCATGGCTGCACTATTGGAAGAAAAATCTTGACAACAATTGCAAGTTTATACCTCTAAAATTAAATATTATTTTACATTTAAACAAAGGTATGAACAGAGAGAGACTGTGACAGAAATGAAAGGAAGAAGATCTGAAGACAATTTTCATTGGGGTGACAGGAAAAGATGAGATTGGAAATGAGTTGTTTGGACTTTTGAGTGTTGGATGAAGAATAAGGAATGGAAATGAAGGTGAAAGGAGAAGAGGAACCAATGAGGCTCATGGATGTGCTGAAGGATGACATCAAGAGGTATGGGTGAGGAACAGCCCGAAGGAGAGTATCACTTTAAATTGACCAATTGGGGTGGGAGGGAGACATTGAAATGACGAATTGAATGACCAATGTTTATAACAAAAATGGAAGAGACAATACAAATGGCACGCATCCCAAGTCCAAAGTAAACAACCAAGGGAGCCTCCACTGGAGCAAACACTGCGATCAAAGTCCAGGGAGTGCTCAAATGACAAGAGTAACCAAGAGCACCAAGTAAAGTTCACAATCGGGCGGCATGTGTGTGGAATGGCCTGTACTGTAGTTTGGACCGGATTGTAATCTTGAGTATTTTTAATAATGTGCCAAGTTACAGGGTACTTCTACTATTTGCAGTGTTCGTTCGCCAAGAATCTCTTCCCTACTTGAGCTAAATTGGCCAAAATCCACTGAAATATCCCAAATCAAAGCAAAATCGGTTCGAGTCCCCAACTGAATTGGGCTCCTGTGAATCAAATTTAGTTGATTTGGGAGATCTGAATCAATACCCAGTTCTACTGAGAGTCAATTGATTGACAAACCCAACGTCTTTTGGACTTCCCCCCATGATATAACCCTATTTTTTAAACCTCTCATGTTCTACCTTTCAAATCAGAGATGAGCAACACATTCTCATTCTAAATCGTCAAATGGACTATTCTCAAGTGGACTTTGTTGTGCAAGAATTACGCAGAATTCAGCCATCTGTGTTGCATGTCGACGCATTATACTTTCTAAGGAATCAGGGTGGAAACTGGGTGGTGCTCCTAGAAGCTTCACTCACTTGACTACTTCATATGAGCAGGAGTGCCATACACACTGATGTTTAACTTTTATGAAACACGCATGCATCAACACCGGATGCAAAAGGCCACAAGACAGTAGTCGATACGTGACAATGTGGAGCAATTTTACTCTGATTCTTCTCTGGAAGCCATTTTTCAGAGAAATTTAACACAACAGACAACACAGGCCTCACTGTAATTGAGTTTTCCTTCTGTTTAAAAACCAGTGTTCTGTGTAGACAACTGATAATTTTATTTTCTATTTTAACAGAAGAATAAACTGATTTCATGAAATCATTGTCAGAATTATGTTGTGCATGCAACATGGAGTGCTTTACAGAGACGAAAAAAGAAGAAAAAACAACAACCTCCCACAAGACAATCAATGCCCACCCACTTGAACATGGAGGGAAAAACAAGATTAAAGCAGAAGATTGTAAAATACTTTAGAGGAAAGGATGGGAGGAAGAAGGAATTGAACAAGAGGTCATTTTAAATTGAATAGAATTGTTACAAACAGACTTCGGGACCTTGATGGGGGACAACACAGAATACAACCATGGACCCTTTCTGAATGGTAAAAACAAATGGGTTGAATTAAGGTCAAAAAAGAACTTCCTCTCATATATAAAGAATGATATAATATTGCTTTCAAGCACGTCAGCATTTTAGGGTCAAAACTGCTGTGCGAGATGCTCAATAATTCAGGTTCAACAATAATGTTTCAGACATAAAAATACAAACGCAAGGATTCCCAGACAACATAAATCATAGACTACACTGTTAGAGGAAAGTCGACGGCAGTGCCAAAGGAAAAAGCTCTCTCCTGTTCTGTCACCCAAAGCGCCTCTGCAGTCTGGCCAGTCTTCTTAATCGGAGAGCATCAATAATACATGCTTTCCCAACATCCATGTGAATTTGGCCTTTAAAACTGCTCCTGAGAGGAAAAGGGATTTCGGGATATGTTGAGAAGAACACATTTTTAAGAACCTCTTTACTGCTTTCAATTGAGAACCATGGTTGTCAGTACTTCTAAGTTGTGGTTACACACAGATCGTAGCTCCACTAAGACAATGCAGTAGCTTGAATAAGCAATGAGTCCTATTGCGTCATGTTCTCCCGGTTAACATGCATGCAGAAATAAAATGTGTGCTATGGGTAGTTCTTCATTTGTTCTGGTTCCCATGACCACAGAGGTAGAGCAATCGAAACTGACAGGCGGCGAGGAGCCATTTCTCAGCGTAATATTGAACTCTGTACACAGTCTTCGTGCTGACTGAGTAACTAGCTTAACTTTGGAGGTCCAGAAACAGCGCATTGGACTGATGGTTCAATGCCGTCGCCATCATGGAGCCATCATCATTATCAAACACACTTCCTTCAGCAGGCTCTGGAATTAAACTCGCTGCAGTTTCTAGATTAAAATGATATTCCAGAAATTGTGTTTTCTTTGTCTGACAAAAATGATAAATGTATTGCGCTTTTGATCGTGAGTCTTGACTAAGTTAGCAACCATGCAAACAGTTGGAGATAATGTCATCTCCTTAAACCAGTGGTTCTCAATTATTTTCTGTTGCGACCGGAATAAGTAAACTTTTCGCACCCCCCAACTCTCCACCGCCTCTGTAAATTGTAGCATTTGTCTATAAAATTATTCCAATAATTATCCAATTAAATTAAATATATTCCAATTATAAGTACACAGAACATTGTATCCTTGTCAACATTAGAGAAAGAAAAAAGTTATATATATCCATTTACAATAAAGAATGATTTTATGAAGATTATTAAATTATTTATTTATTGATTTAATATTAAATCTGTAAACATACACCATAAATGTGTTAGGGGAAAAAGAAAAAAAAACATTTTTGTCACTTGGTCATAATATATGAAAAAGAAAGATGAGTCAAAGGAAAAGGGTTTCCTTAAGGTTTGCTTCAAACACTGAGAGAACACTGTCATTTCCCTAACTGTCTAAGCTTCTACCCAAATCTCCTGAGAATAGCATGGCTCCGTAACATCATTGCATTTAGAAAATGAGTTCAGTGGAACACTTGGAGGCAAATTTGCATGGAACACTTTGTTTACTCTTCCAGTCTTTTCTTCTTCGCTGTGGCTTTATATTTTGAATTGGCCAGCAGTCTCCTGTTGTTAATTTGAAGCAAACTTCAGCATTCGCTTCTGTGCCACCACAACTGTGTCTTTAAACTTCCCTCGGTAATTGACGACAGTTTTGCCTGTATGTGCCACACAATCGCTATTTATCTGCGTGTGGCAAGCCTGCTTCAGCGTAAACAAGGCCACGTGGCTTTAATGAGGTTCAAACATGTGCTCACAATAGTGATTTGGTTTCAGTGGCGCGTGCCATTCATGCTAGACAGACTGAGCAGCAAGCCAGCGACCACATTTGTGGCACATAAATGTGCTACGAACGAGACGTCTGGCTGAGATTTGAGATACTTCAATAGACCCACTGAATTGCAACTCATTTAGAGGTGATGATTTCATTGAAGTGGAAAGAGAGCTGCGAGAAAATAGTTCTTTAACTACTCTCACATGAATTTTAAAAGTGTGATATTTTTCTGACCAAAAATCCAGGTACTGGTTGGATAGTAGGTCATGAAGTGCCGCTGAAACAAGTCATGAATTGAAAGCATTTAGCATTCTTCCTTGTGTTCAGAGTTGAAATACATAATTTGTCCCCCTTCACCATTGACTCCAATCCACAACACAGCACTTCCTTACAGCACAAACATAGACTCAGTGTTGCCAACTTGGCTACTTTATTGCTAAAATTGGTGATTTTCCAAACCCTCTTGGCGACTTTATTTTGAAAAGGGACAAGCAACAAATTTCGACAAATGTTTTGCGAACACAGTTTCCATGAAAATGTATATACTGCTGTCTTCCGCAGCAGTGCCTCCTGCCATGACACTAATGTATACAGCACTGCCCCACCTCAACGCGGTACATGAGTCCCCATGCGCAAAGTTATTATGCAAGATATGACATAATTTAGTGACTATTGGTACCGTCAATAGCAAGTTTCTTCTCTGCTTTTCTCACGTGCACAGATGGCACTGTCTACTGTAAAATGTTTGGACTTGAACAACTAATTCAATGTAACCTCACATCATATCTAAGCCAAGAGCACCATCTAGTAGCCCCTGAAAATTAGGGCACTGTTTCATGACACCACATCGACCCATCACTAGCCTGCCGGCCTTAAGCCTTGAACACCAATTTGTGTCTTATACTAAGAACCAGCTGTAAAAACTGTCTCTTAATCCACACTTAGACAGAACATTAGTGAGTAATAGCAGGTACTCGGAGCTACAGTTGTGTTGTGGTACTGCACCAGGGTCTTGGTCCTGTTTAGACTCTGCCATACATACGAACACCTGAACCTTGCCTTTGCGCCCAGAAATGGGCTGGATTGATTTGACTTGCTCCATCGTTCAGACGTAGTATGGTAAATTGACTAATGTGTTCTGTAACCACGTTGGTCTTGGTCCTGGACTCCGTCTCATCCCTCCTTGTTCATGGTATTGATTCCGTCCCGGGTGAGTTGCTCACGACCACAACACAAGCATTGAGAGAAGAAATCAATTCCACCCAATGGTATCATCATAACCTGTCAGCGGATAATCTGTTAATCAGAGAAACCGATCGGTTTGTCTGCAGTGGCTCATACGATCATGGCTGCTGAAAGCAGAGGTGACCAAAGTGCCTTGATACAGATCACCTTTTCATGACTTTTCTTGAACCAATGTACTCTGCAGAGACTCTGAAGACAATGACAATCCTTAAATTCAAAGAATTTTCAGAAGTGACTGACAGCATAACAAAAGAAATATGTCAAAAATGCAGAAAAAATGGGCTTGAATTTGTTTACAACTTACTATGGTGATCCAATTCACCACATGAAATCCCCAAATGAGCAAATACAGTTGGCCCAGCCAGTCGTAGTCAATTGAGAACCAGCCCAGCAGTGTTTCGCTCACTGCATGCCCTAATGTTCTACACGCAAAGATATTAATTCTGCTGAGAAGATTATGTTCAATGCCACTTTTGCAAAACAACACCAAACCCAAAATGTCTGCATTACAGACCTTGGCATTGGGGTGCAGTAGTCTAGGTTTTTGGGTGTCTGCAGATTAGAAAAAAAAACGAAAGCCACATCTGTCACCGCTACCCCCCAAAAACCTTCCCCCTTTTCAACAGCTAAGAAATACAACACTGATGACCATTCTCAGGGGGGTTGATCCTCTTAGGGGACGTTTGAAATTTAACCCAAATCTGGGTTAATCCCCGTGTTTTTCGGAAAGTGTATTGATTGCTGTCAACCACCATTTGAACGCGTAATAGAGTGTGTGGATTTACAAACGTGACCCCTCTCTCAGAAGTTGAGAGAGATCATTTTAAAGGCTGTTTTAGCATCGCCTTCATGAGAAGCAGAGAAGGAGTTCAATTGTGCAGGTTTATGATCACCAGGAAGACAATTGAGTAACACGGTCGGATCAGTTTCTTGGTTTATATCACAGAAAATTAAAGCAAATTCAAGAAAGCAATTACTATTTTTTTTTAAAAGAAGCAATTACTAGTGTAATTGTCAAAATTAAAATTATTTAAATCAGGACATGCACACAATGACATGTTTTTGAAGTGCACACTGCAAGAAACAATGTGAAATGAGGACTTCTATATAGTAGACTTCAAGCAAAGATTTATTTTTTTCTCACAGAATCTGGGTTGCCTACTCTGAATGATAACCTCACATCTCTGAATAATAGATTGGGGATTCATTATTTATGATTAAATTAACAGTAGAAAAATAATGACATTTTCTCCATCAGTATGTATCCAATTATTGGGGCCACTGTGGGGTTCATGTACAAAGATAAACAATACAATAAATGATGTAATAAGAAGAAGAATGTATACTGTATCTTTGAAATAAACAGAATCTTTTCAAACAGTGATCTCTAAGCACCATCCAAGCAAGCAGATAGTACAGTACAGTAGATGTTAGGTCATGGAAAATGCCTCTCCAACAATGCTCACTGGAAATTTCAAGCACTGAGAAAGTACAGTTACGAATCAATTTTACAGCAGTAAATAAACATGTTCTACAAGCAGGATTCTTGGTTTTTAAGATCTGATTGAGGTTATCTTTAATCAGATAGCCCAGCGTGGGGTCCCAGACTGGGAGCTACAAATTCTAAGCAAGACACCAAGACATGGATCAAGTGAACATATTGAATGCAAATATAAGAAGAGGGATTAAATGTTATGTCCAGGAACCCATCCAAGATAACGCAACTATAATAAAACTGGCATGGAATATGCTGCATAAAGGTCTATGAAAACTTTGTAAAATATAAAGCAACTGACCACACCGCTATCCTCCATTCGAAGTACAGTATATTAGCTATTTACCAAAAATCCATATGAGCTTCTCTTTGAAAAGGTTCCAATGTTACACACAAGGTCAACGGACACAAGGACTCTGGATATCTGCACAAGCTCCAAACCTATTTCTGCAGTATTGAATGCCTTTAGACACATAAGCACGCAACACACAATTGCACATGGTTGTCAACAACACAAGTGTTTACAGCCGCATGTTTTTCACCACTTTTAATGGACATATTAACACACAGCACATTGTCAATCGTCTTTTCAGTCGCTAGTTTTTAAAAAATGAGCTCAGATTGAAGTCAGTTTTTTTCTTGTCGATCACCACTTGTGTTGACGTCACAGCGGGTAGATAGTGAAATTGGCTTATATTGTTCAGCAGGGATTTACACAAAGAAAAACAAATCATCAGTTTTACCTTTGAACAGCAGCGTGACATTCACATAGAAAACTCATAACAAGTGATCACACGAAGACAATCGCTGCAGGTGAATTGTGCAACCATTGATCTGATCCATTGAAGGTTTCATTGTATTCTTGCGAGTTGAGAACATATACTGCATATTGGCCTTCAGCTACCGTGTCAATTAACAGGGTACCATTCACAGCACTTCAAGAGAGCGGAGCTGACATACAGAGTAGCTTGCATGGGTCTTTAATACCCTTCCATGAGTTTGTTGTTTCGCCGCTACAAAGAGCACATCAGTACCCTTTGTCTTGACCATTTGGTACAATTGATGTTAATCACCTCTTGATCATCGTGTAGAAAAATTATCGGTACAATAACCAGTGAGTCGCTAAGAAGAAGAAGATGTGTACAAACTTTGGCAATCGAAAATGTTTTTTTTTTTTTCTATAGAAAATGGTTTATTGAGAATTACGGTTATTTACCACGGAAGAGCAAAACCGCGGCCATATTCTCCACTTTAACCAAGAATGTCAGGAGAACAATATCGGATAAAATGGCACAAAACAAGTCAGAATTTCTATAATGCTCGGCCACTATTCACGCTGCATACTAATGACGGAAATATCACTCTGAAACCAAAATTTTAAAGGAAGAATTCAAAATATTTTGAGTTACTCTTATCAAGAATTGATGAGAGTGGGGGGTTATAAATAAACCTGCAAGAATTTAAATAGGCTGATATATGCAGGGCTTCGTTGAAGAGTTATTGAAACACTAATGAACAGTGACAGGTGAGAACCTTACAGTTCCTCAGGTCCACGGGGGACAATGAAATTAAACGTATAAGGTGACAGTCAAAAGCTGAAAGAATCCTAATGTGATTTATAAAAGAGTTAATTCAAGGCATTTGCCAAGGGACTTTTGTGCCAAATTCATTAAAATAAAAAATTTAATTAAAATGAGGACAGGGTAGAAATATAGATCCTCTGAAAAGCAGTATCAGGATACAACACAAATTTGCAATGGTCGCTACTACGATGGTACTACCCTATACGTCATGATGAATTCCGGCAGTGTGTTCACCTTTACCAATGTAATTGTGACTTTCTGTTTTGTTATTAGCCAATAGCCGCGGCTAGCTGCCCTAAGTCCGCTTATGTGTTGTCCTCGATTAAAGATGCAGACCGAAGCAAAGACAAGTCGACCTGCAACTAAACATTGGAAATTACAGCCACTGCTTTTGCAAAATATTATCCTAAGTCTCCAGACGCTTTGAAAATAAACAGATATTTGGGTTACTTGGTTTGTATTTATCTGCAAATGAAAACGTGATAGTTGTGCTTTATTTAGTTTATTTAATTAGTTTATGTAATTCTTTATTTATCTTTTAGAAATAATTATTTCAATTATTTATTTCTAAATACAAAAATGTGTTTTTTTGTTTGTTTGTTTTCCCCAAGTATCAATATCATGTTTTTAGTACTGGGACAAACTGAATAAGAAATCACCAAAAAAAAAAATCCCACAATAAAAATCATTATGAAACAACCACACACCACAGGTTTGCTAACTCAGGATTGAGATTTGGAAGTTGATTTGTAAAAAAATGTATGAATAGAACTAGTTTCAGCGTTGCCATCTAAAGCTTGAACGTCAACAGAACATGGAAACAGAGCATCATGAGAGAGCTAACAGAGCTCTAGCTCATCACCATCATCATCACCATCCTCACCATCATCATCATCATCACTGAAGCAAATGGCAAGCTACCCTTCTTGAAAGAGCCCTTTCAACTGCTACGATACATCGTGTCTGTCAGTCTCTTGTCTGAATCAGCCAGAAACTATATGATACTTAATTTATTAATCACATTCTGACTCAACACCTGAAATTATGTAACGATCACCATAAATGAGTCACACAGCTTTAGGCATCAAGCTCACCGGCGACGAACGCAAGTCAAAATACATATATTTTTTACATCTCAAAAAGAAAGGAACGTTTGGGCTGAAATTGCTCAAGGCAAAGAACACCCAACCTTTACTTCACAGGACTCTTTTTTCATCATTTTATATAATATTCTCTCAAAACTATCATCCCTCCGTTCATCAAAAGATCAGAAATAAGAATTCTGGTGGTTACGCTCGATGACTGGGCTTCAATCACCACCAGCTGACATTCGATTCATTGACATGAAGGAGGGGTGACCTTTTATGAATACTCATATAGTTCATGATGTTGCGTCAGGCATCTTCATTGTTCTGCCATTGCCCTTCAAAACTTTGCTCTCAACAAACAAACAAATAGCAACAAGATTTACTTTATATGTGAGTGTAATAAAGGGGCAATATATTTGTGTCTTGATGTCTAGCGTCATGCCTCTCTTCAACCTTCACTATCAATCATCACCATTTTGTTTTGTAGTTCCTCAGCTCACTGTTAAATAATACAGCTCTTCTTATTTTTAGAACATTGTGTCAGCCTTAAAAGAAGGCAGTAAACAGCGACTGAGGCTGCTGAAGCTTTGCATCTTTCTCAAAAGACAAGTAGAGTTTTGAGGACAACAAACAAGCATGTCAATCACAGCTGTTTGTGTCTGAATCCCTTTTTCTTCTTCATCATTCTCCTTATATCTGGAGAGAGTTGCAGCGTTAGTGAACACAGAAATGCATTTTTCAACTGAGGCATTAGATTTTTATGTTGATGGAGATGCAACTGTCGCGCTCAACAGAGAAGCATGTTTTATGCTCTCCCTTTTTTTTCCCCCCAAAATCAATGCCAGGCTGCTTTTAAAATGTCAAGCGACAGCCAGCCCCTGGGTTCAAAGGGTAATTCAAGATGACTTCTGCCCTTCAATGGTGTTCCCACAAACGAAAGCTTCACCAAGCTTCACTCTCCTATAACTCAATTTACAAGCATGCACACAGCAAAATGAGAGTCGCAGGTCAGGTCTTCCTGAGGAAAAATCAGCTTACAAAGATGTAGTACGCATACCAGGCCTATATGTGGTGGTGAAATGCATATGCAAACCACAAAGAAGAAGGCTTGTTGAACTCTATATGGAGGAGTGCTACAGAATTGCATTAACTTTGTCAAGGTTCGCAGAAAACAGTATGAGGCGCCTGCAGGATCGAGATGCCACATATATTTGAATTCAAGATTGTGCTCAATTCTGCTTTGAAAATAAAAGTTTGCTCCAAATATTACATTTATTTTTGATTGACTACTCTCAACTTTCTGCTTATCCGCGATGCCTTAAAGAGCATCTTCGGCTACATTCAGACAGCAGCCTGAAGTTGCGACCTGCACTTGATTGTCTAATGACAGTCTGAAAGACACCACTCTGATTTTTTTCTATCAAGTGGTAGTGGTACCTTGTGATCTAAAAACTGATACATCTCTGATATTTTAACATGTGACCCCCTAAAGTATCTCCGTATGGACGTTGCTGCTATTGGCCCACAAAAACCTTGCTCTTTTCCTTTTTAACCTTCTCCTTAAAAATATGTATGCTGTAAATGTGCTGGCTCCAGTAGGACAGCAACTTAAAAATTGCCAGATATGTAGTGTACATATGATATGTTCAGTATATTCCAATGCTAGCGTCTATGTTTCCTTCCGCAAACACTGGGCACTGATGACGGGACTCATTTTTGGGGAGCAACTTAGGACTAGGACTAGTTGTTATCACATCAAACCGATGAAATCACAGGCCTTTTATAGACCAAAATGTGTAGTTTTCACCTGTGTGTCCGGGGACAAGAAGCCGCAGCTGAGACCGACTGTGGTGTGGAACTTCAGACACACGGGCTAAAGCATTGTGAGCACTTTAATGTAAATTCAAGTCCATGTTTCAAGTTCAGAATATTACTGAGTTTGTTTCATGCGTCAGTCTTAATGCTGGACCCTGTTTTCAAAACTAGTTTAGAAGTGATCCTCGTGCATTTTTAAGCCAGGTGCACCACTGACCTTTCTACAGTGCAGACAGCACCACTGCACCCGCAGCTTATAGACCACTGTGGCGTATGTATGAACAAATCTATTTTCCTTTTGGACGCAGCTAATATTCCGGTTTACTTCTTTAGGCATCAAAATCAATCTATAAACTTGCAAGTTCAGTCAGGAGTTCAGTTCCACAGCCTTGTTGCACACAAGTCGTACACAGCAAGCATTGAACTCCAAAGCAGTACAAAACAACAACACAGGTTGAGTCAGGACAAGACAATATGATGTTTGACTTGCTTTTGAACACTGCTTTGTTCTAAATAAAATATTAATATCAGTGTTGCACAGTTAACATCTCCTGCATCAGTGTAGCATTCCTCTGGCTCCATCCTGATCCAGCCAGTCACATTCTTCGACCTGATTTAACGGAATAGGGACTGAGTTGTTGTGCTCAGGGCAAGGTTAAGCTTCCACTAGCTTGTTTCGACAAAAAAGACAATGTGTCCAATCCCACTAATTATTTTTGTCAAATGCACCAGGGAGACCAGCCGATGTCCTGTAATCTAATTCAGGTCATTCGGTTCTGTCACTAATTATTTATTGAGTTTGCTGCTCACGAAAACAGTTCAGAACGGCTGGTTTTAAAATGGACAGTCATAAAAAAAAAAAAAAAAAGAGGAAACAAGAACACAGACTGCCTAAAAACTGGTGGGCGATCAATTTAATGAAATGTGATCACTAATATTTCCCTAAAGAGTGTTTATCCTTCTACAAATGTCATTTTTAGGGTTAAATTATTCATTAAAATCCTCAGTAAAGTTATATTTTATGCAGAACAAAACAAGGACCAGTAGGTGTCAGGTTTAGAAGTTACAGTCTGAAAACAGAGTCTCTCTATAGCGGAAGGATCAATATCGTAATAAAAAGGGGTCGATATGAAGCTGGGCATGCCTGTTTTTGGCATGTTTTTTTGCAGAAAAATCCAGATAGAAACATCATAATGACCGAAGTATGTTGCGTGAGGACGGCGGCAAACTGTAGAGAGATTTACTTACTTTACTACTCATGGTAAAACACCAATTCAGCAAATGTCAAAGCTTTACCGTTCGCTTCATTGTTTCTCTTTCCCTTCATGATTGGCTGCGTCCAAAAACTCCTGGTTAAAACCCTGTCAATTGCTGAAATAAAGTTTTAAAGGAATCAGCTATGACCAGCATTCTGCCACACATTTACTCCAACAATCTGATTTACATTTGCATTGCGTCAATTAATTACTGTAACACTTGTTTCCCATTCAAATGACCAGCGACATTAAAGGCCCTTGAAATGTGCGCTCCACTCCACACCAAGTATGACAGTCAAGGTTTGCAGAGAGTGATGAGTCAATATTGCCCTCATATTTCACGACTCCCATGAAGTATTTTTATTCATTAGCTCACCCTGACAGTGAAGTTGAGAACCCCACCCTATGCTGTTGTGTGCACCCCCAACTGCATCTCACTACTTTTATTCAGAAAATTTGCAGGGAAGCAGCGCAATAATCCCAATTCACGTTTAATAATGCATCTCTACATTTCATGTTGTTTTTTTGGCTAAGATCAGTAGCCTTTTCCATTAAACTGTTGGCTGTATTTCCAGTGAAAACATTTAAATTATTAAAATAACACAGTACTTCTGGGGGGATGATTTTGTATTTTCTGTTGCTCGCCTCCAGAGTAGCTTCCATCGTAAGTCTGCTGTGCTTTTCATTGTTTTACCACGTTTGTCTTTATGTTTTTTAAAGGTTAACAAGGCTAACGCCAGCAATTTCCTCTGCAAAAACAGTAGTTCATTCCAAGTGTAGACTACATTTTAATAAGCAATGGTGGACTTCAAATGCCACCATGATTATTGGGAGGTTCATCTAGACATTAAGGATCTGATAAATCAGTTGCAAATGTTTGCCTATAAGAGTAAGCCATGCAGTAGTCTCTTCTTCAGGTGCCTCTTCAGCAACAACTTCCTTTGTCTATATTTCGATCATTTTTTTTTTTTTTTACATTCTTTTATGCTATTTTTCGGATGAAATATGCCACGTTATTATGCCACAAATAACCAATATTACATGAAGGTTCCAAAGGTAAATAGCAATCGCCGAGTTGTTACCAAAACAGACAGGTTAAATGAATCTTTCCCAACTGCACAACACACCTTCTTAATAGAAATCTTTTAGGTGATTCTGGCTGATTTATAAAAAATTAATATAAAAATAAATAAATAAAAAAAGGTTGTGAACTGCGTGACTGCTCAAATAGCAAAATTTAATTTTGAGCTCTGGGATAATAAGTGGAACAGTCCATCTTCAATGAACAGTTGTCATTAATTGAATATTGTCATTTGCAGAACACCACAAAGGCATGGAGAGGTTCTCCCACTTACACATGATGGTGTCATCTGTTTGTTTATTCACCCAGCACCGGGGAATAACAACATCCTGTTTATCCTGTTCAGTTTAGAAGCAGAGGAAGCTCCATCCTTTTCAATGCTCTGTCCATCCGAATGACTTCCCATTATTGTTTCACCTTCGTAGCAAGATTGGAACTACGGAAAACTTTCCGGTTGCAGTATAAACTGTACCGTGAAATCGACAATTTGACTTAAAAAAAAAAATCTAGATTAAAATAATGGTGAACACAATAAGCAAAGGCGATGCGTTCACTTACCCTCCAGAGAGTTGGAGGCCGTGGCGTCAGCGCTTGCAGTCGCCGACGACAAGCACCAGATGACGGCAAGGATGAGAAAGTTATTCCGCCGCCGCCAGGTCCGCATGTTGAAGAGTAACCCGCTGTGGCGCCAGTGAAACCCGAAGCTCCCACACAGGTGACACCAGCAGTCGAAGTCAGACAACGACAACACTGGAAATCAAGTGTAGACGCCCAACGTGATATGACGCTGTCACTCCCGATGAAGGAAAAGTTTTCGGCGTTACTCCAGCAGCACGACACGGAGGAGTTCAGATTAGCAAGCGTGGTGCTCGTGTTATCGGACGGAGGTTGTGGAGCGGAGCAGAGGACATGGCAGAGCCACAGGGAAACACTGAATGAGAGGATTTTGTGGAGAAGTGAAGCGGCATCTTCTGCGTGACCACAGCCGACACTCTTAGCCATGTGCACTTGTTTTCCGCTGGGTCCTAGCGCCCGCCTCAACGCGTTATTAACGCTGAAGCAAATGTGAAAATGTGTACAATCTTTCATTGCAGGCCATTCACCAATTAACAGCTGTATGTTTGTGAGCTGTGTGAGAAGAATATTCTTTATTTATCATTGGTTATTAAATTTTTGATTTAGCTGATAATAATTAACAGTTAATAATATAGTATATTGGATAGAAAATTACGATTATATCTACTGATTTGCACCTGTAAGATCAATGAACTGCAACAGTAAAATAATAAAAAAATATATACATTTACAAAATACATTTTTAAGCAAAAGGACTTGCAAACTCTAAATATATCATAATTAATAAAATTCCTAAATCAGTTCATGATTCATTTTCCTTTTTTCTTGACACATTTTATACTGTTGGAAATTACTATTATTACCACTCCAAATAACCATCTTCATCATCATAACCCCAAGAACAACACAACCCTTTGTACTGAGAATCTATTTGTCTCGATGTCTTAAGGTCCTCTTTGTACTTTCACATGGAGCTCTCTAAATCAAATTGTTCTTTAAAGGTGCTACAAAAATAAACTTGCTTGTCCCCTTAGTTCTGCCAAAAGCAAATCAACCTGATAAATATAGAACCATTAAAACAATGCATCTTCTCTCAACCATTCCAAAAGCATTTAAGTACACAATGGTTGACAGGACTATTTATATTAAACAGAACAAATGTACTTTACATCAAGGCTGTTATATATTAAAGTGTTTGTTTCTGAGACAAACGCTTTCATCTCATGTTTTTACAATTCCTTAAGGAGATTATGACTATAGACTGTTGTGGAAGCAGCGTGAAAAGAGCAGCACCCAAGGTGATTCCCTATGTTTGACTATGTTGCTCAGCATGCTGAGCAGAGTTGTAATGACTTTATCGTAACCATGTGTGCGTCTGGGACTGCGCTGACATTTAAAGTGAATGGTTTTTGTCTATAGGGGCTTGAATTTTTCCAAAAAACATTGCCCTTTAAGGTTGGTGTTTACTTCTTCTTCTCTGTTGATGGCGAGTCAAGTCCCTGAGATATTTATTCATCTCATCCAGTAAATCACAATACAGTACATTTTAGAATTGAATATCTCTGTGAGGATCAACAAAAAAGGTCGGAGCCCAAATGCGATATTCAAAGAACAATGAGGCAAACAAGTTCAACTATTTAATACAAAGCCCAAAATACCGAGGCACACTTGGAAATCAGGAGTCCAAGCATCTCAGAAGTACAAAGTTCAAAAAAACAAAATGTCTGGCCAACTGGGGTTAAAACAGAACCAAGGGAGCAAAGTAAAAAGTATGAAACAATGTTAAGAGTTTGTGTCAATAAGCATTACACAGAAGCCTCTGGCACTCAAGCCTGAGACCCAGCGGTTCAAGTGCCACAGGTGATTGCAGACGGGTTCCCGCTGAGCATCAGAATTATTATCTTACAGATGATGTACTGATGCATGACAGTAGGAGGAGAATTATTCTATCCAAGTGGAAGATCAAGGGTCTCAAGGATGGTTGGTGGTTTAAAACCTATTCTGTAGCGTGCGTAGTGCAGTGTTCCTGAACAAAACTCCTTACCCACCTTAATATGCATGAATGACCAAGCGGTGGAGAAGAGTGTGTTTGACCAGGCTCAGGGTGGCTGTACCACCACCAGTGTGGCTGTGATGTTCCTGAATGATGGTAAGCTGCTTTATGAATTAAAGCTGCTAGTGTTGCGAGTATAGTTCTCAATTTCAAAAGGCTGGAATGTGTATTCTAAGTTGGTTCCTGGGGTAATAAGGGTAGTTCCTTAGCAGTGCCTCAGTATTCCACATAATGTACAATTTATACCACTATGATTTTATATACTGAATTGTAATGTGTATTATATTAAACTCCCTCCAGTCCTGAACATTGATGCACATTCCTTAACCTTGATTGAGGCATTCGTTTGCGCGTCTCAATGGCATTATGAGCGGCATTGTTGTGGCACAGTGCCGCTGGAAAGGGTCATGGTGAGAGTGATTCCAAAGGGCTGTTAGCTAAAGCGAACCTTACTGCGGCAACTCAAGTTGACGTCAAACCCGGTCCAGTTCGGCCCCAAACTTCCAGTTTGGACATGTGGAGAAACGGACAAAGAACATTAGAAAAAGAAACTGCAAATATGAGGAGAAGCTGAAGACCAATAGGGTTCAGGGATGTGGTAGCCAAGAACATGACGATGATAGGAGAGACATGGCAAGGAATATTAGAAAAATGAAACTGCAAATGTGAGGAGAAGCTGAAGACCAATAAGGTTCAGGGATGTGGTAGCCAAGAACATGACGATGATAGGAGAGACATGGCAAGGTATAACACTCCTGTTGAACCTACCTGTTGAACTTGCATTTTCATAATCGACAAATCTATAAAAATCATGTTGTGAATGGCAGTGGCTGTACCCCCTCCTGTAAAACATGCATGGATTACGAAATACCACATTTCACTTGCAGATGCTTGTTGTTGATCAGGACTCTAGGACTCTATCAATTAAATTTGACAGAACAGAATAAAAAGAATAAAATATCTAGTTTTTCTTGACCCTATCATCTCCTCAGATAATTATTGTCATGTTAAACATCCTCTAATGTGTTGTGGTAGCAATGCTTTTCAATTCTTATTTGTAAAAGACCTTCGCACTCTCTTTTGCCGTGAGGCATATCTGAACTTACACCCGAGAAATGCTACCGAGTTTCCTTTATAGAAGGTATAAATATTTTATGTATGATTCTCCACAAGCTGGAAGAGACAACCATGAGCTTTGGATGGCTACGAGCAACAAGATAAATATGTCTGTAAGTTTAAAGGCTGGTGGGCTTCACACATCTCACCGACTCCTCAGCTTCACGTGGGCCGTCATATACATGTTCTTCCATAACCGATACATCAGTCTCATCCTCTGGGCATTTGTGTCACTTAGAGCGGATGGGACGACAGTCGAGGGGTATCAGAGTAAAGTCAACATTATGAGGAGACATCAAAGTGGCATACAGCCCCTGAGATGCGACAGAGAGAGCATGGCTGCCTGTGAGGAGAGTTCTGGTTGTACACAGCAGCCTGTCAGTCTGTGCTCGCCCTCCGGAACCGACGGCAGGACAGCAAAACCTGCCCTGCTGGTGGCACACATACAAGTCAATAGATATTGATGTGTGCTCAGTTGAAATGTATCTTTTTTTTCACATGGATTGCAACACAACTATTTGTATTAGTTATTTAACATGTCCCTCTTGAGGTCCACATGGTGATGTTCTAATGAAACAAGGTATTTAGCTTCTGGGTTCCTGTTCCGTGACAGGTTGTCTGATTAAATCTGCTAAAACAAGTGGTCTAAATGGCTGGTAAAACTTCAGAGATCATTTACGAATGATATATATTTTTTTATTATTGCCAACACAAAAAATGGGTTGTACATAAGAGATAATGGACAGAAGACACTTCGCCATCTTTAGGGTTCCAGCCGTCGTCTCCTTCTTCTTTAATTCCACAACGTTGTCAAGACATTTGTTGGAAGAAGAACCAACAAAATAAATGTACCTGTGTAACATAAAACATCTTACTCTCCATGTAAACTAATTTATATTATATCACTGTACTTCAGGACTGTGCATTGAAAGGATAATGAAATGCTGACATTGACATTTTTTAGGAAGCCAAGGAGTTTATAAGGGTTAGGTTTATGTGTGAGCTGGTGTGACGCATGAGTGGGTGGCTCTTGGCCAGACTGGCAACTGCTTTAATGAAGCATGTCTCTGAGTCAGAGAAAAGTCCTTCAACGTGTTGAGGACGAGGCCAGTTCATTTGAAGGTCTATACTGTAGGTGAGCCAAAGTTTGGAGGAGAAAGTGTCACCTGATGCTTCTAACCAGGTCCACCAACACAGCTTTGTTATGAATTCATATGCTGCGTCAGTATATGTACGAATCTGCCACAACTCTCCTCTTGTTACAATGTCATCTCAAGCTTGAGTCCTTGTGACAAAAGCTCCTTTCACTGGTGCTTCGTGTCTCCTGAGTTCGATTAGCTTGGAATTTCACTGTTCCGGATGGGAGGATCCAGAGGCCACGCGGCAGACATGAGGCCAGCTTTTCTACTGGATTTTTAAAAATATTGACTGTACTGCCCTGCTCCTTAAAGTGCTTTGACAAGAAAAGGCAATCACATTTTCCAAGAAGACGGGAGTTCAACACCGTGTCCTTGAGATGTTTTATTTTAGCCTGAAATGTGAAATGACTCCATTCAGTCAGGCACTCAGCAGAGGAAGAACAGAACAGAAGCACAATGAATCAGAAGGTCTTAATGTGATGCTGATGGAAACCACTAAAACATTGAGGGCATTTCATTACAAGTCCCTTTTTAATAACGGAAACTGTCCAATGATTAAAAGCCCATTCCCAAATGAAATACCACAGTAAGAGGTGAATTCTCATCAGTTTAAGACATGAGTTGATCGTGTATTTTGCACCTATTTTCTCAAGTATTTTTGGGGCCATATGTTAGAGCAGCAACACCTGCATTAAACATAAGGAAAAACTATATTTGATGATTTTTAATCTCTGCATTAGATTATTATTACACCGTTACACAGTGATCAGTTTTCATCTCGACTTGTAATACACAGGTAGAAACATGATGATCTGCCTCCAGGTCTTGATCATGACAAGTGACATTGCAATACAGGCCAGATTTCTTCTTAAAAGCAACATCAAACGCAGTATCTGAGCGGTGGGTGACGGGTGTGTCTTGCTCATGATCAATCCCAAACATGCCTTTCGAGGGACACATGAAATGTGAACTCAATTAAAATCCTACACTCATTAAAAACAAGAGCTAGAGAGAGAGTAATGAGGACACAGATTTTTTTTTTTCATCTTTGCAGGATTTGGTCCAAGAGTTTCTGCAACACAAAACACAAGAGATAAACGTTAGCAACAAAGGGGCAGATAAGTGATTGACAATTTCTCCCAGCATGTGTCTCAGATCAGAGCTCGTCGCCCTCCCTAAATGAGCTCCCTCTCCGGAAGCTGGCACACTGCCTCAGTAGTTCCAGAATTCTCTGGACCACTCTGACTGAATATGTTGCAGGGCAATTATCAGCTGACTATTTAAACTTCTGACTGATCTTCAGAACAAAAAGGCATTCAATTAATGCAGCCAAATTTAAAGCTGGATGAAGAACAATACAGTAAGAATGGAAAACACATGTCATCAAACCATGAGTGTCTTCAAGACCTCATTCTGTCAATGCCTCATCCCCTTAAAATGATGGGTCCTGCTCAATATCCAGGTCAACTCATTGAACTTTTTTTCTGTTTTAATTTCATTTTTGAACCAAGACAGTTTGGTTTTGACTTGACCTGTTGTGTTGGTGGTGGCGGTGTTTGTTTGTACTCTGGGTCTGAGTTCATTCGTTTGTTCTTTTGTAAAGAGAATGCCTCCAAAATGACGGTGTTCTATAGGAGTGTTTGGACTTAAGAATATTCTAAAGAGTTCATGTGAGCTGCCCATTTAGCCATGTCGAGATATGTATAAACATTGCTGTGGTTTAAATAGCTGGCTCGAGCCAAACAGTCAGCGTACAAGGTGACTCAACAAAGGCAACATGAGGCAGTCAAGATGGTGGCAATCCCAAGTTTAGACCAGCAGGTGGAGCTAAATAGTGCCAACAAAACCTGCTAAAGGCCGAAAACACTACACTGGCTAGATACAAATGTCAGCAGCAATAGAGTGCAACATTGCTGCCACTGGTTTGTATTACTTTGCTTCTAATTTTTTGTTGTCCGTAATGAATGACCTCCATGATGCTGCTGCCACCTACTGTCCGATGGAGCGATTTATGTATAACAGCAGTACAATAAATATATAAACCTCTAAAGGATTTTATTCATCTTTTACAAATGTATTCTGTCAGGCTTTCTGGAACCTCTGTCCTGAAATATGTATTTAGTGCCTTAAAATAGACATGTTAACTTAAGAAGCTGTCTCAGTTTTTCCAAACTTTGGTCAGTACTGCTCGATAAAAGTTGCCAAATGTCATTGTCCACTTGTGAGGGGAATGCCTGACTTTGTCCCAAAGGTTTACTAGATAAAGACAAAAATCACTTCAAACTCTGAAGTTTAACACCTCCCATTCAGCTGTTTCTGGTTTTCTCCTTTATGCCTCCAGCATAAAGCCAATGCATAATCACGTCAACAGTTTAGAATAATCTGGGCCCAAAACACCTTGTTTGTGAAGCTGCACTAAGTGTGTAATCATCTGTGATTCACGTTGCTCTCACACCACATGACTGACAGTCCACTGTTCCAGTTCGGCTCTAATGGGACAGCAGGTGAGAAGTGAAGCTGAGTGGATGAGAGTGACATCCCATGCCCTAAATATATCAGTCATTGGCCAAAATGGTTATTACTGTCAGGGGACGGGACAAATGAGGACTCAGACTTTTCCCCTGTATTTTTAGGTGCCAGGATGATTTATTAATGATTGAGCAGGCTCACAAAACAGCTTCATATGTGCCACCAAGCCATATTAAAGGTGATATATGAATACATTCTTAGAAAGTGACTCTGCAAAAATCCATGGGTTTTGTTCAGGTAGTCAAATACCGACCTCTGCTGGTCAAAGAGCATTGTAACTAAACTTCAGACTGATAGAAAAACATCCATTAACTAATATTCTCCAAAAATGGGGCTCATGTTCTGAACATGTAAAGGAGTATCTGTCAGGGTGTCAGTACTACTCTGCAGTGGACAGTACTTATTTAACTTGGTCGAAAAGTGGTGCCCTCAAACTGAACAATACAGTGATTCATCGTTCCGGACAAACTTTCCTCAATGACTTCACAAAATGAGCAAGCACACATACGCGGACGTCAAAAGACTTAATTCCAGCAAATTCATTACAAAAGACACAACAAAGTGTTTCACCTTTTTATAGACTTCAGCTCGCAATCGGTTCGTTTGTGCCACCGCCTTATTTCTCTCTTCCTGCTTCTTCTTAGTCACCTCTGGGAGCAGGTTATAAATCCTGTGGACACAGACATGTCACAACGACAACAAGTAACAAACCAAACTGTAACAATAACGACAACGACACCAGCAATAGTAGTACCATTATGAATTTTGCATCGTCAGCATCTATTCGAGGCCTCACGTAACAATAGGCTCTTGTTCAGAGCTCAGTAGGTGGCGCTCTCGGTTTAAATATTATGTGAGGTTTCATTGAACTTCCTTTAAGTGAAATGAGTGATGCCAATGCTCTGACAATGAATACATTCTTTCATTGGTGCAGACCTTTTGTCCCACTGACAAATGTTATGGTGATGATGGATGACTGGCAGCTTTTATCTGAATTATTTATTTAGCTTTCATTTATTGTCGATTGCAATCGTCATGTGGCAGGAAAACAATTTTTGTTGATGAACACTAGTTTGCGCCAGAAAAAAAAGGAATGGAATATATATATATATATATATATATATATATATATATATATATATATATATATATATATATATATATATATATATATATATATATATATAAATTGGGATAAAATCATGGGAAAAGATATAACATGTAAAGTAGGAGACGTTTTACAGCCTAAATACGGCACCAGAAATGTTTGATAATATGGGGTCAAAACAACCAATTTGTTCTCAGATATCTCCCCTCCGACTGTATCCACTTTGAAAGATTTCCAGCCAAAGCGGCATCATCTCATCAGGTGTCTTCTCTGATAAGGGAAAAGAAAGCACGTAGATAAGAGCCTCGGAGGTTAACTCATAACTCCCGACAAGGCGTTTGAGAAGGCATCGCGTCTGAGCAGTGTGGTGGTTTGTCTTGCACAAGTGTGAGATGATACAGTCAACGCTTCATACGTGCTGGACGACTCACCGACGGGACCGGAGCTGCATCTCTCGGCCTGAAATAGACCTCTCTCTGGGCTTGAAAAGGTTATCTAGGACACACACGCACACAGGCAGACGCACCATTGTGAGATGAGAGTTCATTTGCAGATCCATTATGTAAATGGAGATGAAGTGCAATGTTTGTGAGATCTGTCTATCTTGGACAAACACAGAGACCCACAAACGCACCGCAGCCTTCCGTGCTAATATTGACACAGCATGAAGCGCAGAGCCACGCCACGAGCCGTAATGAGATCCTGATTCACTTCATTTGTTATTGTGCAATTAATAAACGCTTTAGTGGTAGCAACATCATCATGTCGCAGTTAACACTATTACAGACAATTACAGTTTTTATTGATGATAATTACTGCAGTTAATTGTAATGCCTTATCTGAATGGGCCTTCTTTTAAATTTGCATACAATATACAGTAGTGTTTTTTTAAATTTAAGACAAATGCTTCCTCTTCTGAATTGATTCAATGGTATTTATTTAGGAATATTATAATAGGAAAATAGGTTTCATTTAATAATCTTTGGACAATATAGATAAAAACAAATATTTGGGGGGTTAATTGAATGATGAAGATAATTTAATTCAGAAAATAAAATTCTCCAAATAATTACTTTATATAATTAAAAGGTAAAATTCTCTCGCTCTCTCTTTTTTAAGGGTTTAAACCATTATTATGTTTCAAAAATATATTATTGAGGTAAAAGGGCGTACATTGAAATATGAATACATAAAATAAATTTATTGGGAATACAATGTTTTCATGAGAACACAGTGACTAAATTAAGGATGAATAACAGCGTCCCACGACAGAAAAGTGCAAATGACAGGATCCTGTCTGTCTCGCGTTCCACCTCAACATCGAGACGATAGTCACCGGTCACTGATCTGTGACAGTCGTGAACTCACACAAAGGCGAAGGTGCCTTTGATTTGAATGGCAAAATAAAAACCACCCTCCCTTTATTGATTGTTCATAGATGTTTCACATTCATGACGCCTTGTTACTATGTATTTTTACGCCAGTTTCAAAACGAAACTGCAGTACTCCCAAAAGGCCAGCAGAGAGCAAAGTTGGATAAATGCTACTTTATTTAGAGAGATGCCAAAAAATAGTCGTCAACAGAAAAAGGGAAAGGCTTGAATAATAAACTGTAATTTTATTTTTTAAAATAAAATCCCATTTCAGATTCTTCGAAAATTCAAAATATTTTGTCAATGATAATGAAATTATTAACATGTTAAATATTATAATTTACATATATTCCATAATAATAATGAGAATATTTATTCTCTCGGTTCTTATCGTTTTTCACTCTATTGCACCACCATAGAAGTGAAGAAAAATATTTAGAACTACAGCTCACCACTGAGTGGGTCCGGTGTGGTGCACTTCTTCAGCTTGCCCGGTTCCTCCTTCAGGACTTGCATCAGTTCCACCGTTGAAGTCTGCAGGGCTCGTCTCTTCCTCGCCCTCCACTCCATCCTTCTCAGCCGACCCTGGGATCGACTGATGAAGTCTGGCCTGAAGAGCTCCAGAGCCTCCTGGGGGTGAGGAGGGAAAATAAAAAACTACAATAAGCTCCTTGTTAGTGGGAAGCCTTCACTACAAGTCATTGACACTAATCCTGCAGAAGGAGGTGAAAATTAATCTGTTCTGAATTATCCTTAATCTATTCCTTAACCTTGGAGAATCCTCTTCGCCGCCTCCACAGAGGTGTGGGCTACATGCTTGGATTACACTCAGCTTTAGCCACAGATAATGGCACAACAGCTTCACACACAGGAGAAATGTCTGTTTTCCGGTGCAGACCAGGGCAATACAGTGTCCTTTTCCCGTTTTGTTCTCGTGAGGAGACATTTATTACAGCTAAAGTTTGAAACCTGGCGTCATCCAACTCCACCCTTAAAAATGAAGCTTTCAGACTTAACCCTGCGAGGGTTCAAGTGAACATAACGTCTTTATTAAAGGAAAACCATAAAGCTTTTCTTTGGCTAGTTTGAAAATATCAAAACAATGCCGCTTCACTTTTCCTCGAAGCACAAACTTCCACTAAGTCTGAACCTTGGCTGTTGGCCTCAGCTTCTCTCTTAAATTCATTTGATGTCACTTAGAATTCCGAATTCTGTTTTTAAACAATGAGATCAGTCTCTTACTTGCAGAGTGAGAGTTGCTGCTGAACCTTCTGGAGAATTGGACTTGGACCCAGAATGATAATAACATTTCCATTCCAAGGTTGAGGCTTGTCCTTGGCGCTCCACTTGCCAATCCTGCCCCGCCGGCTTCACTTGCGCAGCGTCGTCCTCTGGAGACACAGCGAAGTGAAATAAGTGTCAAACACCGTCTGTGAAGTCACAACGATTTATTGAAAGGTTCCAAAAGAGCAAAAAAGCAAGACTGTAATCTGAAATGGATCTTTTTTCCTTCAATCTTCAGTTTACTGTTTTATTTGATATTGTACTGCGGAGCAAAGACACAGTACGAGTGCATCTTTTCCTCCTCTGAGATTGAGTTACGACGAATTTCTCACCATGTTCATCGGATCCATTCAGGACTTTATGATGTGAAGAGGCAAGAAAATGAACAAATCCCAAAATGGCCCACACACAGACTCTGGATAGGCAATGAGGAGCCAGAGGGAACATGAGTGTGGCATATGAATAATGGAAAAGATGGCGGCGCATCCATTCTGCACCTGTAACCTCGTTCCTGGGCCTTTTATGGAGAGTAACTCGCTGAGCCGTGACTTTGTGGCATGTAAGCAGAGCACCATCATATGCTTCACAACGCACTGGAGTGAAGAAATACAAAACACAAACTGTTTCCTCAGAAAAAGTCTTGAACTTGTGGCACCCGAACAAATGAGAGCGGCCACAGACGTTCAGAAGAAAACAAAGGTAGAGAAAGGTTGTGGGTGGAGCAGAAAATACATTCTGTATTGACCTGGAGAAAGTTGTTTAATAATTGAAAAAGTTTTTTATTTTTTTTATTTTTTAAGTGAGCTCACTGCTCTGGTGAAGATCAAGTCGGAGGAGCAGTTGCAAGGGATCAAAAAAGATACCCAGTACCACAACTGTTGTTTTTGACAGTTTTGCCAACATAAATTTCTCTTGGAAACAAAATTCTTTTATCAGAACTGGGGCTTTCTTGAAAAAGAAACCAGTAATGGGTCAACATCCAGATAACAGATTGATGTCTAAGGCCCATCCGTGCTCTGCGTTCATTTTCTCCGTATTTCTGTACGTTTCCACAAAGCTTGCAGATGAGGACCAAACAGAGCAGTACCACCAGAAACCATAGGGGGCAGTGTACCTCGGTTCTGGACCACAATCCGTTCCAGACGGCCGTTCGAGAAGTGAATTGTTTGAAATCTGAATTGATTTTTCCCATTACAATTAATGGAAAAAGAAATAACGCGCACCTTATGTTTTTCCGTTTTATTTTTCGTTGGCGTTTGAGTTCTGGATTTTCGTTCGAAATCCGAAATTCTCCATCCACCAGTGGCAACATATTTAACAGCCTCACCGACCACCGCCTCCGACAATGATGCCTCCATTTTATTCCAGATTATAATAATAATAATAATAATAATAATAATAATAATAATAATAATAATAATTATTATTATTATTATTATTAATAATAATAATAATAATAATAATAATAATAATAATAATCTGAAAACATTTTTTGAGGGTGGACAGAGTGGTAAAATGCCACTAATTGACGACTACACAAAAAAGGAACAAAAACAACAAACATAAAACAAAGTCAAAAACAAACAAAATAAAAAAAAAAACAAGAACCAATGAAAACATTAAAGTCATGCCTGTATTTTGTAAAAATGTCCATTCAAATGTAGTTCAGGAGCTTTCACTGATCTACGTCAACAAATTGAATCCTGTCTTTCACAGTCATGGATTTATCAATAGACCTCATTGCAACGTATTGTCTAACATCCAATTCCAGTCCTCAACTGAGTGAAGAAAGTGAATAAACTCTGTGAGGAAAGATTTGTTCCCCCGGTCGTGGATTCCAATGAAATATCTGTCCGTATTGTTAAAGAGCTGTGGCCCCTGAGACCGTAATAGCGGCGGTCGCAAAATTACAGTGTTAAATTGAGTCTGAAGTCCACTCCTGTTCACCTCAGCCGCGATACGTAACTTCACACATGGAATAAATTGCTGAATTTCCCACGGGATTGCGTGAGTGTGTGACATGACGAGAATCAATGTACAGACATTGCATTCCACCGTGTAAGCAGGTATTGATAAGTGTTTGTAATGAGTGGAAAAAGAAAAAAAAAAAAAACTCCACCTTTAGTTTCAGTGAGAGTTTGCTTCACAAATTTAACCAACAGATTTCTACAATACAATGTTAATGATATATATATATATTTTTTTGTGATAGCACCATACTACTGCTGCTCCCAATATGTCACAGCAAACACATGGCGTGTTGCCTGGTCAGCTCGCCAATGCATCACATGGATAGACAACCATTCACACCGGGGGACAATATTGAGTCAAAATCAATTCACTTTGCCTGCAAGTAACTCTTTTTCAACTCTCTTGAAGTGATTATATTTGAATAATCAATTAGGGACAAAACTAAATAACGCTGATTCATCATGTACAAGTGTTTCTCAGGGAACATTTTCAAGTCAGGTGCTGTTACTGGATTATACATGTGTCATTGCCACAATATCCATGATGAAGGAGTCCAAATGAGATTGTGCTGATGGACAGAAAATACAAGTTTGAAACACTAAATTAGATCATTCTAGTGTCAAATATTATGTATTATACAATATGCAATTAATAGTGATTAATGAATGAGATATTACAATTGTTTTTTCTTTTTCTTTTCCTATGGAGCCACACCCCTTTTTTTCTGCAATAAAAAACGATTTATTCAGCCTGTCACAATTGTTCCACTATCTGCATGGTTTTTATTATTTACATTTTTGTTTTTATTATTTAAATTTTAAATCACATTTAATCACCAGAGCAGAGTTAACGCGTGGTTGATGGCAAATGAAGTGGATATTTTGAGTATGTTCACCATATAACGTAAAGGAAGAGAGGAACACATGAGTAGACGTGAATGCTTGTGCTTGTAGCATGTTCTTCAGCTTCTTCAGAGCCTCTGAGGTTATTCTAAAGATTGTTCTTGACAGTATCTGCTGTGGTGAGTTGGAGTAGTAAACAAATGTTTGCATGAGGAAAGCATTATTGACCAATTTGGTGTTGAGAACATTTTCCTTTAAGTTACATTTTATATAAAATGTCGGCTCAATTTGCGATTGATCGCGAGTTAACTCATCTTTAGTATGATTCATTGAGATTCAGCCCTAGCCATACTGTATTTGCAAGTTGAAATGGTAACCATTTCCTCTCTGTAGAACTGTAGAAATGAGAGAATTTCAAACTTCAACTTTTTCAATGTGATGACATCCTCTGAACATCTTGCCCAGCAGGAACGTGCCAAGATTGTGGCACAACGTGAAGTTTGGGAATCCGTTGCTCAAGTGCAAAGACATTGGTGAACCATTAGGGCAATACATGCTCAAGTTGACACACAGAGGATCAAGAATGGCCGTGCAAAACTCATGGCTACAGGGTCTGCAGCTGACACTGGAAGATGCCGTTGCCTATGGTGAAGTTTCATGTGGGGAAAGCAGGCTCTCTTTTCACACAGCTCTGACTGCACTCCAGACTAAAAGTGTATCCCAAAAGTGTTCATTTTTAGTAAAAATAATAATTAATAAATAATGTATTGACAGATTTCAGAGTGATTTATCTTGGAATTGTCCTTTCGGAATGTGTTGTATAACTATGTAGTCTTGTATTCAGACATAATCTTGTGTCATCAACGCTTCCATCTGTTTATCATAGGCCCTCGTTCCTCTTTTGAAATGATAATTATTTCACCCAATTTTAATATTTTGTTGAAATGTTCATCCTAATCAAAGGGAAATAAGTGAGTAGGCACTGAGCTGACACTGTAACACATTTCATGCAAAAGGCCACTCCTCAGAACTCTAATAGCTGAATCCTATTAACAATGCATGAGGAACAAATGAAAACATGAAGGGGCGACTACAAAAGGAGAATTGGGTGCCGCGTTCAAACGGCAGCCAAGACTGCTTGCATGATTTTCTGGAGATAGCTTTGTGAGCCGCTGAGAAGAACACACACATCAATCGCTCCGGGCGCTTTAGATTTTCACTTCCAAGGGAGGAAAGACGAGTTTTTGGGGGTGGGAGGGCATACCTGAGCCCGTACTGAGAGGTTGTTTGTCCTGAAAATGACTCCGCGTGGACAATCTGGACCCATCTGCTTTCCTCGACTTCATCTGTGTGTGAAGTCCAGTCGCTTTCTTGGGTTTTGAAGAAGGTTTTGGCCACCGATCATCCCTCCCAAGTGAGGCTGAGTGTCTGACGCCTTTTTTCACTGTCTGCTTTGAAGCGCCGAGTTTCAGAGAAAATGAAGACCGGTGCGGTTGGTTAACCTCGCCTCCTCTGAGATCCTTTAGTTCGACACAAAGTAACTTGTCCAAAAGGACCAGACATGATGTGAACCTCTGAGGAACCTCGCGGTGAACGCAGGACAGATGAGAGAAGACTTGCTGAGTAACACGCGAGTCGTCCATGCGAGCGCGAACTTGTTTAAACCTCCAGTGAGCATTTCGATTTCCTTGATCGCCAACCATGAATCCATTAGTCGGTGGGAGAGATTGAAAGACGTTCGCCGGCGACTTAATGCCGACATCCAGTTGGCACTGGTCCAGTTCTTTTTTTGGGACTCGCATTGCAGATGTGAGCTGAGAAATGCCACCATTAAGGGCAAATTTACAGCTACATAAAGGTCTCTGGATTGTTTTCGTGTCAGACACTCAGTTACTTGTCAGACATCTTCCTTCCCGTCTCATCCAAACTGCTGAACACCTCGGGACCGGACATTCTTGTGCAGCGGAGCAAGAACTGTCTTTCAAGAGGCCTGAAGAGAGAAGAGAGAGAACAGTAATGAATACAAGTGCGATGTCTTTCGACTGGGTCCACACAGATGACTGAAACATATACTGGTGTTGTTAAATAAATTGTGTAACAATTAAAAAACAAAGTGATAATAGAATTAAATGTATATGTTTTGAACAGGGACTTAAGCTCAGGAGGAGAGTCTGCAGTGGTCAGTGCCTGAAAAACAGTCTTCAGCGGCAAAAACTCTTCTACTACTGCTAATGATAATAATAAAATACGACATGACAAGCATAATATGATCATAATAAATAAATAAATTCTACATCTGGTACATAAAGGATTCACAACGGTATTTGCATTGAATATTTTTACAACAATTTTTTAAATAAAACATTTTAAATCTTAAAATACTTTTTTTTTGTTTGCATTGACTTAAAAAACAATCATGAAATTCTGCTAAACTGTTTAATAGAAAAAAATCAGGGTAAGAAAAGGTCCAGTTATTTAACAATTGACATTTTGATGTTTGCTAAAATGGGTTTGTTTTCGTACTTAAAAAACAATCAGTTTAGACCCTCAACATGGAGACTAATAAGCGTATGAATTTTGAACACCTATAGTTTCACACTAACCCCAACTTATATGCTAAGCTGAAAGATTTGAATGGAACAAGCCTATTTACTGAAAATAAAAGGATTGTACATTGTTTTTTAGTCCTAGTTTCATTTCACTGTCTGATCATTGGGTTTTTAAATCAAGCAGCTCCCAGGTCACATGACCTTCACTGAACAGACAAGTGAGCTGGGAGCTGTTTATATCATTGATGTTTGGCTTTCGACAGATTTGGGAATCTCCTGCTGTGGGAACCCACTGACTTTCACCAGCTGTCATGCATTTCTCTCTCCAAATCTGTCGATTTTGCAGCGCTACTATCTAGGTCGCTCCCGCTTTATTGAACATGAAAGAGCCGTCCACTTCAGAGGCGCCGGACTCAAACTGAAACAATTATCAGACTCACCTACTCATCGCAAAAGTGCAGCGATCTCATCACCGAAAAAAGATTTTCCCCGTGAACACTTCATTATCACATTAGTCACTTCACTTTATCATTTCATCGTATAGTCGGCGCTTTAAGCCGTGTTCAGTGCAGCCCCCGGCTACTAGAGTGATGAAAGTGTAATCTCTCGCTGGCTTTCTGCTCCTCGGCTCAGCTGATGATGACTCTCCTGTAATGTGGTTATCTGCAGTGCTGGCCTGGCACATTTTGGGATTACTCTTCAACATCATACAAAGGGCTGAACGCACAGGTCTATTGTTTCAGAGGGCACAGACGCAAGCCAATCCACCCACTTTATTTGCCGCTGACGACTGTCTTTTCATTAAAGTGCATGATTTATTATGGCAGCCATTCAGAAATAATGCACTCATGTGGCGCCTGTATGTGTGAATTAAGGACCACTTGCTTCTGCTGTTTTGGGAGGAAAACATGTGGCGTGTTATTGAACTGAATATTCAAATTTAGTAGTAATTAGTAGAAAATATTCATGCAATTTATTTATGCAATAAATAAATTAATATATGAAAAAAAGTATCTTGAGTTACAGCATGTATGTAATGATTATTTTCTGTGCATACTGTGGTCAGAGTGTCACAACCTTTTCCACCTTTTCTGACTAGATGTTTTTCTCTTTTTTAATATACAAACGGGAGAAGAAATAGCAACGAGGAACAGTAGTGGCAGATCAGTAAGAAACTCTCACTTCAGCACCTGAAGAAGAGCCATTTGCAGTTTGACTGTATTCATAGTGTGTACTTAGACTTGCATGGCTTATGGCAGGATGAACCCGGTTGCCCCAACATTTTTCATGGCTGTTATGATCCATGCGGGGTCGTGAGAGGGTCTACAGGCCCACAGTTTAGCTAATGCTTAAGAGTTAAGATAGTGTTTGAATTAAGTCTCAAATGCATCTAAACCAATGGCCCACATTCATGAATGCAAATGGACACAGATAAGTGAAGTACTAAAGTGAAAATCAAAGTCAAGTTTTGGGGGAAAATTCTGTGTAGATCATTGACTAAGTGTAAAATGAAAAAGGAGTACATCAAGTTTTAAACAATTCCCAAAAGTCCACTTTGTGCTTCTTTAAAGTGCAACTGGACTGATGAAAAAAAAAAAAAAGACTGATAAAAAAGGACTTCAACAGAGAGACTCTAATTTTTTAAGAGAAGATGACTTCACGATGCTGTTCTCTTGCTCTCTCTCACATACAAAAGTAATAAAAAATATTTCCTCAAGCTCAGCCTCGAGCATTTATTTACAGCAAACAAAACCTGTTTTTAAAACCGCTTAAACAAGCTCTCGAAGCATGAAGGAATCCTCGAACACTACACTAAGACCTTGTAAAGCTGCTTTATTGCCGGCCTCTTCAGGTGTTTGTATATTAGACAAGAAAAGTAATTATGTTTTTCTCCTGTGTTCCACTTTGAGCCGAGTCACATGGGACAGGAACAGGTACTAGCACGGCTGGGGTTTATTCATTCTCTCTCATTCCTGTGATTTATTGTTGCCAACTCTGCAAGTTTAGAGGGGAACATGGTACTTTTACTAATAATAGGGGTGTTTGGGGCGGTGTGTATTTGTTAAAGGGACAGCTTGGGGGACCGGGAGGCCACACAACTAGAAATGGTTCATTCAAGCCAATAACAATGAAAAAGAGGCTTCTCTTTATATGGGTGCGACAAGGTGGACAATATGTACGGCTGAGACTCAGGGGTTTTTGGTTGTGTCAGCATCGAAGATTAAGACCCTCGCACTATTGTTGCCTGTTGTGGGTTCATATGTCAAGAACCCAGCTACCAATACTTCAGTCCGAGGATGCCAGATTACTGCGCTGTAGTTGCCAACAGCTGTTTCAATTCCAAGGCCCAGACCTCGGCCGCGGCAGAGAACAATCCTGAGGACATGTGATGTGCACTGCTTGCACATTTGTGGTGCTGAAAGAGAGCTGAGTGGCCAGTTCTGTGTCACAGAGGAAGACAAAGTGGCACAAAAATAAAGGTGTATCTGAAGTGTTCAGTGGTGAGATTACATACCTGTAGCAATTCAACTCATAGTACTTAGAGACTTCCTTTTTATTATGAGAATCAAGACACTTATCAATCGGAAACTTTGTCATCCTTGAAGAAAGACCCAATTTAGTGAAGCGTCCGAGACGGCATTAAAGTCTAAAGAGGAATGTTGGCTCAGAGCTTCAGGGTCAAACAGCAAGAATTGACTTGCTGATCTTTTGGTAAGGAGATGAAACACTGAGTGACAGGCACTTCATCTAAAATCTGTCAGAAGAGAGTCCACTACGGAGGCTGTGTGGTTGTCTGTTTAAAAAAACACCTCCAAAAACAGAACAGATTATCAGGATTTTTTTTGGGAATGCTGATCAGGGGAGCCCTTGAATTAATCTTCCAAAGAGAACTGAGGCCGTCTTTCTTCCTCGCTCAAACCGTGTGTGTTGTACGAGCAAGTTCTGAAATGCAACAGCTACCTGCCGTCCAACTGAGCTCACAGCATCTTTGGTTGTTTCAAATGTCAAAACAGGTAAAAATTAACGAACATAGCTATCACTGAGGAACACATTCTCACTCCTGAGGTGTCACATGACTGTTGTCAAGTAGACGGTGTGACTCAGGAGTCAGCATTACATGTCGCATGTTGGCGATTTCGGCTACAGATTTCATTCAACGTTTCTCTTTCCACAGCATTTCCTGACGTATGTAGGAGGAAGCTGTCAATCACCTTGGTGTATATAGTACCTTGTGTGACCACTGGCTTGACTCATAGTGCGGAATATGTAGCGGCGTGAGTCATGTCTGGACCCTGACCCCAACCTGTTGGCCAGTCAGTCGAAGCATGGCCCATGGCGTCAGGAAATGCAACGGGAGGGGAAACCTTGGATTTACTTTGGTTGGCTTGGTGGAGGTCTGCGTCCTCTGGGTGCTTTTCTAGCTAATGTATAATGACTGTGATCAAGGCTGTCAGTTTGTTTTGAGGACAAAAGCTGTTGGCGAACGTGACCTTCGAGAAGTGGTGGGGATGATGATAATGATGGGTTTTACTTTTGACTACGCTGCTTTAAAAGCATCTGCGACACAGGATTATTACATGATCAACCAATTTTTTTCTACTTCTATGAATATTTATGCTTTCTCACAAATCCCTCTTATGTCTTGCGAGACTTGTAGGCCACCGTACATTTGGCTGCTTGTGTGAAATAAACGATTTCTAAACTAAAAACATATTCAAAGTACATTAAAATCAGCCTTGTGGCCTTGTATTTACCCCACGTGGCTCATTGAAGTGTGGTCACATGGACTATAATCTAGTTGAGTTCACATCAGGGGATAACTGTGTGGGCCATAGCAGTCTTTCACTCTTAAATAGGGAAACCCAGTGGAATAAAAAATACAAATACCATTGAGGAAAGTTTTCAAAAATAATTATGGTGCAATAATTCATATATTTAATCACCTTTAGGGCGAGGATGCTTGAAATAATGCTATTAAAGTTGGGTAACATTTCCTCCCAAAAAGTACTAGTAAGTTTGGTTAAGTAAATAAAACAGTCTTACCTGTTAGTTACAACAAAAGTCTTCTTCTTTCTGGGAAAAATGTGATCCAAAATTGTGAGGCATTAAAATAGGAAACACTGACAGCAGCCCTCCTTGCAGTCTTATCAGCCACCATCTTATGAGACTATGGTCTTTTCTCAAGCCTCTCAGCTGAGTCGGGGTCAAAGAGCAAGGCACTACACATCAGATATCTGAGCTAATGATGCTGTTTGCCACCCAAGAGAGCAGAATAAAGTGTCCCCAGCTAACGGTGGGCATGCCTCAGTGAGCCTGGATATGCCGCGGCACAGGCTACACCGCGAGCGCTCCCGCATCCCGAGAACACAAGCTGGATCCGGCCCCCCATGTGGCTGCTGTCTCCCTTGTTCAGTCTCCAGAGACGAGGCTCGGGTTGCAGAGCGAGTCACTCGCTCTCAAGTTTCTAGCATTGCATAATAGATCTCAACTGCCTCCCCACACCTGAAGCTTTCTTAGTGATGCTGCAAAACTCCACATAAAAATAAACAGTGGGTTTACCGTCTGTTTCATGATTTCCGGTGCTCCATCACACCAGCTCTTTCCTAAATAAGTTTTCCAGAGGAAACTCAAAAATAGCCACATTCATCTTCTCCGAGTTGAGAGAACTGAATATGAACCAAAGAACACAGAGTCACTGCAGACCTATAAATAATGTATATAGAACAAGGCTGAAGTGACAACAATGGGCTGCAAAATAAGAAAACAAATAAATAATTCTAAAATTGATCACATGCCCAAACAACAATTAATAGTGTTTCCAAATTATGGATCTCTGCCTGGGCTTCTTTTCTCCCCACCTGACCTCGAAATATAAAATGGATGGACGGGTTGAATATAAATTTCATTTTATGAATATATTTTATGCAAAAAAGACCAATTTCCAGGCAATACATGATACTTGAAATGTTTGTATGATATTTAAAAAGACTAAAGGGTAAAATGAAAATGTCGAGAAAGTAAACGTGAATCCAGAAAAATTGCGTTTTATTACAATAGCTGAGAACAAATATTTAATCTTTGTACTAAATATATCAATACAAAAAAATGGCATCAGGTACATCAAAAATGAAAAACTAACATTGAAAAAAGGTTTCAAAAAACAAAATGTGAGGAGGGCAGAGATATATACAATATAGATGATGATATCTACATGATATAAATTATTAAAATGAATGATGAAAAGTATTAAATGAACAGAGTGGTGAGAAATACACCAACTTTAACAGAAATATTTGAGACATTAAATAAATTTGATTGATTAAAAAAAAAAGATGTAACAGAGAGTTGAACAGGAATTTTCCATCATTATTTTGAGACTTGAATTTACATTCCCCTTGTATTTAATGCATTTCTGTGGCATCCTGAGAATGTCTTAATTGGAATGCAAGCTTGTGTGCTCCTTATACAAGTCATGCGCGTGTTAATCTAACACATTCTTGCGGAGTCTCTGTTCTACCAGAGCAGAGACTCCGCAGGACTGGTCTGCCCTGGAAATTGGCTTCCCACATTCAAACAATTGTGGATCAATAATTCATAAGCAATACATTCTTACAAAACATTAGCTGCACATTTCAAAGGATAATAGTCATAACATTAAAGCGACAACCCAATTTCCATCCATACAACTTCCCCTGCAGGCACAACAGATGACTCAAAAGCTTTGAGAAAATCAAGCAGAAAGAATGTATGGCTTTTGAAAAGTATGCTCCTTTCAGATGTATCCTGTGCCGTTCTCAGATGAGCGTTGGTCTTTTTCACATGAGCGTGTACCTGTCGACGACAGAAGGAACTTCCAGTTGTAGTTTGGCTTTTTACAGCAGAAACTGATCCCGGCAGTTAAACAGACCATGTTACAGGTGACATTACTGTCATTATCATTAATATTTAGGGCTCCATCGTTCAGCAGATTTATTCCCCATTCACACAGAATGGTGTTCACATCACTGTTAAACATCCAACACACTGCACAGACTACTACACAAAAATAAATCACGATATATGCATCGGAAAATGACTAATTTACATGTAAAGTCAGTGTAGCAGTGCGACAATGTGCAACAAACAGTCATGACACGTGAGAGGATTGTAGCCTTAGCGCATTCGAAGTGGCATGTTTCAGTCGATATCAAGTCGCGGCACGCTAACACACCAGAGCCTTCAATATAATTCCACTGCAAATAAAGGGCTACTATTCCGTGCCCTCAACCTCACCTCCACCATCACCTTCATCTAACTATGGACCCGCCCTCTTCTTTGAATTTTTTAATGAGACTTGAGAGGCAGTGGTGAAGTTGCTTTTGATACCTGTGACTAGCGGGACATGTGTTGCCAAGTTGCATTGCAGTATTGTGCAATACAGTCAGACACACATGACTTGTTTTGTTGGCAGCAGATTCTTTTCTCCAGTCTAAAACACCATTGGAGCCGTTGCATGTCGGAGGCGTCGCTTATTGGAGACAAATGTGGAGGTTAATCTGGATGACAGCACATTGCTGGCTTGTGACCGCGCTTTGGCCTCTCAGACTGACATGGTACTGTTTCTGGGAACTGGTTTCTGTCAAATCAACTGGTGTTATGGCTGAACTATAATGGGAGGGCACTCAATAATGCAACTCACCATCAAACTGACAAGTTGCACTGATAATCTGACAGTGCTTTTTGCTTTACCAAAAGGGTTTCATCTAATTATCAACCATCCATTGATGTTGAGGAGACATTGGAGGCATTTGGTACGTAACAAGTCTGTTGCATCCATCCTCCAATGAAGTCATGGATTACCAGCTGGAACCATCTTTTTTAGGGTTCTAGCATTTAGAGGTGGGGGTATATTGGTTTGGCCGATATATTGGCTGTTTTGGGACATTTATCGTTCCACTTCGCTATCTACCTCCATCAGATCAGTCCCTGCCGATATTTATCCAATTGTTCAAAATATATAGCCAACTGAAACCTGCTGCCTCTTTTTAATGTTTTTGTTTTCATCAATGATAGATTCATTTCTACTTTTCTCCCTTAGTCTGTTGGCTAGACTACTTACTGCATTACATGTTATTCATCAGGGTTATTGAACTGTCACTCAACATTTTTATCTTCAACTTATGCAAAAATATTCTCTATATGAATGTACACTGTCTATATTTGCAAACAAATGATTCACCGCCACGTAATTTTCTTAATACCAAAGCCAACTCTGACAGACAAATATCGGCCCAGAATATTGGCCGAATATCGGCTTTCCTAAGTCACTAGATATCAATATTGATATCGGCCCCAAAAAAGCATATTGCTCGACCCTTACTAGCTATGAACCAACGTCTCACTTCAATATTATGTCCGAGTAATGGGTCCGGCATGGTGGTGTGCTGGTGTGAGGCCTCACCGAGGAGCAACTTTGTTTCTACAAGCAGAAGGGCAGAAGCAATAATACGTCTGTAAATATTACAAGATAAAATCAACAAAACTATCCACCATCTTTAGCTCAGTTCAAAGCAATCCCAATCACTGACACAGCTTTCCCTGTCTTCCAAAACAGTCTCATAATCCCTCCGAGATCTCAGCCATGATATTTCAAAATCCTTTTGGAAGTCAGTCTAAGCTCTATTGACAGTTGCAGATCCAGGTAAACCGCCGGACATGCATCTGAAGTTTTCTCCAGGAGCAGGTTTCACTCAGCAAAACTCTTTTTGAATGATCCTTTTAGTTGCAGTGTAAGGGGGGCGTGACAAGCACTTGTAAGGCTGTAACTATAGCTGGATGAGGGGTACACAGAAATATGTAAGAACATTTCTACTAGTGCAAAATGTTGTTTTGGCACTGAGGGATAATGAAGCCTCACGATGACACTTGTGTTGATTTGGTGCAGGAGGCAGCTGGATATTGATGAAGTTGATTTCATTACAGTTTGCCGACCTCGACGATCCTGGCGGCGAAAAAACAGGCAATCACGCCGCGGGCCAGATATATAGCGGTTTCAAGTGTGTGAAGAGGTTGTCAGTAAACGCACAAACATTTACTAACCAACAAAACGCTGCCACCATTTCTGGTTTGTCCTCAGTGAGAAGGCAGGATTTGTCAGTGTATCCCTCAGTATTAGATTCCCAGCTGTCACACATTGGTATGTAAACCTGCAGTATTCCAAGGGCTTATAATTACACTGTCATCTCTTTGTAAGGATCTCCAGTGTTTGACAGAAAAGGCCCCCCAAGTACAAACAATATCCGCTTACATCATGTTAGGTGTTTGCACAGAAACTAATGATGTTTGCCTGGGAAGGAATCGACTTGATACACCTGAAGAGGAAGTGAGACGACCAAAATGTTTCTGTGCAGACTGAAAAAGGGATAGGAATCAAAGCGCATACCCATTTTTTTGTGCAATAAACTAACCAAATGATGACTTAGAGCTCAGATAAGATGATGAAACATGATGATACGCGTGGGGAACATGGCTCAAATTGTTTGACTGGAAAGTAAACAAAAATGTTGCTGCAGTGTGAAAGCAACAAATGGTGAGCAAATTGAGTAGTGGAATTAGAAGATGTGATTTGGAGGGGTTCGGGTTTCATTCAGATTTATAACCGAGGGTTTTATCATTCACTTGAATTGCTTCGCAACCTATTGTGCAAGTAGTAGGAGCTCCGAAACTGTACTGCCATCTACTGCCCGACTGACCGCATTACGTTGAAATAGCTCCTTCATTATTGTCAATGTCAGTTATGGAGGGGCCTGGAACAAATATATATTTTAGTTTGCAGAGCAAAGAGTATATTATTTATTTGGTGAATTTTCAGATTTTCTTCAGTGGAAAGTAGAGTTCTACCACCATTGAGGTAGCATTTACATTTTGTAGTGAATAGTTATATGTAATTAGCGATGCAAAATGAGAGCAGCTCTGGAGACATCCGTCTCAAACTTCACATTTTGTGTCTGATGATATTGCTTTATTAGTGACATCTGAACTGGCCTCCTTGGTTTCCTGCTTTGATTCCCTCCCACACAGCATTTCCCTGGCTGCTAGAAATTCACTCTCAAGTTTCCTACCGATTCGTCCTCCACTGTGTTAGCTCGGTGTCCAAGGTAATGTTGTGGAACATTGTTCAGGTTATGCCACGAGAAGACACTCATGAACTGTGTTGGTAGATTGCGAAATGAGTCATAAATCTATGCTCACATTAGTGTCCATCATAGAGCCCTCGCGGGTAGTGAGCAGTGTCGAAAGTGGTATTCAAACAATATAATTCAGCATTTATTCATGAAAGTGGACCCAAAAATATTGACAGATGAGACATCAAGATGCGTGACTCACCGGCCAGACTGAATTCACAGTGCAGTCTAAGGTTGGCTAGGCCTTCGGTCCAAATGAATAGGTGTTTTTGGAATGTTTACAGGTTCAGAGGTCTAAACTGTTGATAGTGATGCAGCAAATCTAACAATGCAGATGTTGACTGAATGATGAAGAGAAGGGGTCCAAAGTGAGGCCTGAAAACAGATTTTTTATTCGAGTCACTAGTTGTTCCAAAACATTTTGGTCACAGGATTAGCTGCTTTCATTCTGTATACATTAACAGATAAAGTGAAAGCCACGCAGAGAAGAATTGATTAGTTCGACCGACAACCGGTGTCAATTGAGAACACGTCACTCGCTGAAACCAACGCTGTGTTTGGCTTTCTCCCGCCCTACGGTTAGATATTGATCGGAGAAAATGCGTCTGTGCAGTTTGCAGGCCGATGACACGCTGCTGTTATGGGCCATTCCCCTCTGGAGCTTGAAACGCGTGTGGTTTTGTGTGTTTGTGAGGTCCAATAACAGCCCTTCAGGCTTGGTCAAAGCACAATGGCGGCACTACACCTGAGTGGCTTCACAAGTGGCTTCAATCCAATGATCTGTCAAGGAGAGAAGTGTGCAGGGAGCTGGCGTTTATCCTCTGTTTCTCAAGGAGCTTCAGCACTTGCTGCAGCACGTGCCCTTTGAGATGGAGGAAAGGAAAGGAACGCTGACAAACGGACACGAGAGCATATCATTACACTTTGTTTACAGGTAGCCTGAGTTTTCGTTCCTGTTGTAGATGCTCTTGGCTGCTGGGCGATATATTCATCACTGACGGCCACAACAGTTTCTCTGGACCACTTCAGCTCAGAATGAAAACGGATTTGGGAGTGTTGCTTTACGGCAGGGGTATTTTATTTGTCACAGCGGCGCAACATTTAGGACTGGAGATGGGATTTATGGCTCTTCGATGGGAGCTGGATCTTGAAGAGTGGTTTCCTTCCAAGGGCTGTTGAAAATGTCTCTGGCTCAGAGTTGGAGGGAAAAGCGAGTAGCTAGCCGCTATCTTACCATAAATAACATGGATGACATGCAGTTGTCAATGAATGATGTAACATATCATGCATTTGTTTTAGTAGTAGAAGTAATGCTTCAGTATTTTGTGCTCAGTTTTATCTTGGTCATGGTCTTGTACCTCTCAGTGGTCTTAGTCTTGGACTTTATTAGCTCTAGTCTCAGTCTGTCATGGATGTCTCGCACAACCCGACTGGATGGGCACAGAGAATGGCTTACAAACACACGACTCTCACCTACAAATCGGTTCATGTCGTTCTCATTGATGACATGATTCTCAGCATGAGCCTCAGCACATCAATGACCCTTAAGGGGAGATCAAGACCCGACCGAAGATCTGGAACCAGAAGCCCAAAGCTCCTCAAAAGTGAGCGTCATCTCTAACTAGTGCCAGACCTTAAAATTGACCTTTTTTTCTGTCTTGTTGTCAGAATCTCATATTAAAGCAATGTTTTTCCTGCCCTTACCGCATCTAATCTTTGACCTCTGAATTTTCTATCGTCCACATCTGACCGGAGTCAACCCCTGCTGCACATTCAGTTGTTTTCTCTCTTGCGCTTGTACAACTACTATAATCAAAGAAATATATTTACAGAAATGAATGTTTGCCTGAACAATCTCCGTTGTGTCTTCAACAACAGAAGCCGATCGTAGCAGCTCGTCGCAGGATTCACTCGATAGTCGGTCTAGTGAGAGCCAGCATGTGGGACAAGCTCTACAGGGTCACGGTCAATGTCATCTAATGTTTGCTATCTCCTACCGTTGATAGTTTAGTCTCTTTAATGTCTGTCATAGCACCCGAGAGGCCGGATTCTGCTGTGGTGTCCTACCTGTGACATTTGTTTTGTAGTGTAGTGTATCATTCTTTATCATTTAAATTGAGGTTCAGCCTATGTGTGATCAAAAGCATGAGGTTAAGTGGACCATACAATAACTTTGATCGCCAAATAAACTTCCATTCTTTCATGGACCATTCCATGGCTCCCTATATCGTGTTTTCTTATCCTTCTTATCCTCCCATAACTACATGCAGAGAGGAAGTCAGCGCCCACAAGATATGTATTGCAAACATCATCTGGAGCTCCTAACATTCCAGACGACATCAAAGCTTCCAACGTTTTCTCTGTGATAAATGGACGATGACAAGCATCACAAAAGTATTTGAACTAAATGTTCCACAGCCTGTCTCTGTGACTTGTGAAAAGCACATTATGTTGTGTGACAAAACAGAGCACACTCACGACACTTATCCCGGTCACGCATTCATTGACAGGATATCAAAGTGCAATCAAAGAGCAAGGGGGTATAAATTTGGCAGAGGATGACAACAGAAGATAGAGATATCAGTGTGCAACCTTTGGCACACAATGAATCACTCTGGGAGTATGTGATGGGATGAAGGTCAACGTCACTGGATCTCATCTTTGGTCAATGAATGAGGCCCTGAAGGGCTTCAGAAAAACCAATGAGTTCAGAAATGAATCCTGACCCAAGTGGGGCGCGGTAATCTTGAGGTTTTGGCCCCTCATGGAAGGACCTTGGGGCAGTAGTAGAGACATCAGCTTCTATGGCTTTCTAGTACTTCCTGAATTCACTGACTCCATCGAGGCTTTTGTGGTAACCATAAGTAAAACATGCCATGCCTTGCCATTTCTACGTAAACCTAGTGGTTCATACCAGGATTGGACTGTTTTGAACAACAAGAGGTTTGTTTTGCCAAAGGATCTGCTGCGCGTATTAGTTTTTGGATTACCAGATCAGAGTTGACTCATTGTAAAATGTATGTAAATTGTATGTAAAAAATAACATTTTTGTCCCCACCTTCTGTGGTATGTTTATGAATTATTTACCTAAAGAAAGGCAGCATTTAAGATCTTGTTTTCCCACCTGACATCAATGAAGTGCCCACTTACACTCACATTTTGAATAAATGATATAATGTCAACACATGCAAATGGAGTCGTGGAGGCATAACAACATCAAAATCCACCACATTCTCACTCCTACAGTATTGCTTGTTATGGCAACTTTAGTGTCCAATTAGAGCCATTGCCACATTTCACACATCCTTCGGAATGTTATGCAAGAGGGAGGAACAATTGATTCGACTGTAATATACATAAATGAGAATATGGGGCCAAATCTCATGTCAAATGTCTACATGGAGAGATGGGTACAGCGGTTCTGGGACGCAACACTGGCAAGCGAAAATAAATTCAGCAAAACTGAAAAAAAAAAAAACTCACAAAGAGATAAACAAAAAAAGCAATAAAAGTAGGGAGGCACCGATACCAATCCAGGAATTGATCTGGGCTTGAGTACACATACTCGTAGAATGGCCACCGATTCCACAAAACTGATACCACTTTACGGCAGCACACAGTGAATGTAGTTCATGACTATTTTGTAAAATTTGTGTTTGTACTGCAGTGAAACTTGTATCAGTAATCTGTATTGTACCGTAACTTTATCTGTAATGGCGTAAGTACCTGTTATCGATGTGTACTCAAATGTAAGTACTCATACACAGTGTGTTGGTCTGAATGCACAGTCTCCACAGAGACATGGCGGGGTGTGGCAGTAAATACAGAGGGTCACGTGAGTGGATGCATGGCTATTGCCATACACAATCCTCAGGATGAGTGGGAGGGACAACAACGTTGAGGGCCCTCAGAGAGAAGCATGGGCAACGCTGGAAAGAAGGTTGAAAGAGGGCCCTGGAACAGAACACGAGCTGGTCACGCACAGAAGCGAAGACGCTGTTGAAATTGAGAGCAGAACAACAGTGCTGCGCTCTTGTGTGAGCTTTTTCAGTGTGGAATAAATATGCTTTTTGTTTGGGCACTTATGTGTGAACCAATAAATAAATACAAAGTGATATGCTATATATGGTGGAGTTTCATGAAACACTGTCTTCTGCTTCAGACATCAATAGGTGGCACTCTTGGTTACAAAATGATGCAAGGTTTCCAATTTCCAATTCAATTCATTTTCATTTCCAGTAGTTCAATGTCAAACAAAGGGCAGAGAGCAGCCCCCTGAAGCCAAGTGCTCTCTTGGTTTTATGGTGTAGAAGGGGCACGTTCATCGTCTCTGATAATGATGTTATGGCTTTTGACGGTGTGTTGTCTTTGCTCAGCCAACTGGGAGAAAACCAAAAGACACCCATGAACAATTGCAACAAGGTATTGCTGTTCAAACCCAGACTCTCTGAAGTGGTTAATAAGACCAATAAATTGTGCCTTTGGCCACGCTGCTGACATTGTGTCCCCTCTGACCCAGCGCACGGCTGAAGACGAGACACGGTTTCGCTCCAAGTTCAAATTATTATTAAGAGATTAAAAAAAAAATAAAAAAGCAGAATACAAACATCCATCATAGAGGAAAAATGAAAAACTCCCACCCCACACAAGAGGTTATTAGAGAGGGCGATACAAAGCAACGCAGCATAGAAGAATAGCAATTTCACAGAATATGAAATTGAAACACTCGACTGAGAAGTGGAAACAAATGAAATGTGTTTTATTTGGTTTCAGCTCTGAACACAAAACTGAATGGAAATAAACGGATGATTTAGCCCTGACAAAAAAATGAAACCGTGATAATAACTGGCACCATTTCAGTACACAATTAACAACAGCAAAAACAAACATTTGGTTTCAACCCGTTTTTCCAATACAAATAATCCTGATTAAAAGCAACACAAATTCATGACCTAGTTGATCAATTTTCTTCATAAACAGCTCAATTATTATTTGCTTTAAATGGGCATCCAATAACCAAAGAGTCAATTGTCAATAGTAGAGACTTAACTGGTTAAAAACATCAAATAATATTGTTGATTTGTCAATGCTCTTCGATAAGCAAGGAGAGGAAAACAAAATCGATGGGATACTATTCCAGCATATTGATCAAAAGGTAACTCATTACACAAGTCGAAGGCCCTCTTATGTGTAGCCCGGCAGAAGCCATTCATTGTAGAGACACTTTATGTGCAGCCATTTGTTATCGGCCCTATATGCGCTTGTACGCTCCCCGCGCCAACAAAGGGCTTCTGTCACTAGAGAGCAGGGGACCGATGCTCCATCCTTCTGAATGATTTCTCAGCGTTGTTAAGGGAGATTTAAATACCAGGGTCGGGAACCACAATAACACTACTGATAAAGGATTAAGATTTGACAAAAGAAATCACCCATTTTCTTCTGTTTATCAGAGGACAAAAGGGTCTTTTCTGGGGCAATGCTAATGTGCAGATTTAATCAAACCTGAAAGGGAGGAGTGTCTTTACTGTATCTTTCAGTGAACAAAGGGTTTTAGATGTTGAGGTCAAACTCTTCCTACCAGCGCCGTGTATTGTGTTATGACTGAAACATCAGGCTTCAGGCTGTCAGGAGTATTGACAGCAGGCGAGGGTGAGATGGAGTACGGTAACAGCAAGAGATTCATGCAACTGAAGCTTGAGTGAAGTGTAAGGACGGATTTCGAGCAGGAGGCTGAAGGCCAGAGGAGAAACTACTCTCAGAAATGCCACGTAAAAAAACGTGACAGTGGTTTATACGTAGGCAAATGCTCAATTGAAATAATTAGGGTTAAAAAAAGAAGCCTGCAACCTCATTGCAGATGTAATTACCTGAAGAAACGGCGATGGAAAGATAGGCCATAAGCACATTGCCATGCTTAATAAGGGCCTCTCCTGCTGTGTGGAAGTCATCTACTGGTAACTGACTTGACTGATGAACCTCCAAGCGAAGCACCAAGCCAATGAATCTGTCATATTATACACTGAATTATCCATGTGTAATTATGGCTAATAAGGTGTAGAAGAGCGCTGGCATTTCAGGGGCTGACACGGTGGGTCTGTGCTTAAACTGAAACTCCAATAGTTCATTTAGTGATGGAAGACACAGTTATTATTATTATACAGGAAACGGTGCAAGAATATGGAGGAAATAAAACTACTGGTTATAGTGATGAACAATAATAGTGATTGGATATATGACTCACTGTGGCAAAAAACATGGGGCGATAGGTATAAACAAACAAAACATTATTATTATTAATAACCATACTATCATCATCATAATATGGCTATAAATTGAGATAAAATGTTTTGATAAAGAGTGGTATAAAGGATGAGCAATAAACTTATGACATTTCAATCATTAAAATAAGAATAAACTGGATTCATGTCAAAATGACTATTCAGGTAAAAAAGAAATAAAATTAAATCAATAAAATACATTTGAAGCATTAACAATAAGCCTCATGTCACAGTTTAAAAATATTGTTTAAACATTAGAGTCCTGTGATTTTTTTTTAAAGGCATAAATACAGAAACACGTGTGTGAATTTCAAATTCATAAATGGGAAGGTCATTGACATTCTCAATGTCAGTGACAGAAATAACTTCTTTAAAAGGCCAATTATGTAACTTTTTTTAAGTGTTACTATGTTGTTACTAATTCGTAACTGCAGTTACAGTATCTTTGCTGCCTTCCAACCTCAAATACTGTCTTGCCAGCTATTGAAAAAATAGAAGAAACAAGAAGTAAAATCCCAGCCTTGATAAAAATACAGAGGCACAAGAGTTGGGAATACTGTGGCCATGTTGAGTGCAGTTGAGATTCCTCTATGTAGGATTCCACATCACTGCCTTTTTTGGTCAGTGAGGTCTAACCGGGGCAGTGTGTTGGTGGAAAATTCATTGCTTTAATGGTCACTTGTGCGGCTAAACACTCGCGCCCTGAGAGCAGGTGATAATTCGGCACCATAATTGTTATCTCGCTCGTCCCCGGATCACTCCAGCCATAAAACAGACAGAGAGGATCTGCTCATCATATTTGGTTAAACCCTTAATGTAGGGCAGCTAGACTGAGGATTTGCAAATTAAAAGATCACTAAGAGAGCGGTGCGACATGATAAACACGCAGCCAAGGGCCCATAACCCCATATGGGGGCCAATTAAACCACTGTTACCGCTCTTAAATGGTGATGAGGTGTGAAAGAGTAATAGCCAGACTCATCTGTGGTCACGTCGACTCACTGCACGTGGAGTGTTTTCTCCGGATAACTGTTGCCTGAATCAGCCGAGACCTTGAGCGGGAGAAATGTTCTGTGGAGTGGTTACACGGTGTATGAAAATGTAATGTTCGCCATCGGTCTGAGCGTGTCACAGTCCTGGTTATTGATATTGGCTGGCCACGGCGGCACGTGTCCTGCCAGGGTGAACCAGAATCGCCATCTGCAGCCCACATGTCAGAGAGCCGCAGCCAAAGCCATGACACTTCATTGTGTAGAGTGGTTTTGAAACTCGAGCGCTGCTGCCCAAGCCTGGTTGATGTGCAGTCATAACATATACACGTACACATATTATTAATCTATACACGCACATACCACTCTTGCACTAGGTTTTTTTCATGCCGAACTTTGCTATTTTTATAGATTTTATTTCTTTTCCCATTCATCTTGTCGCTGACTGGAGTCTGGTGTCCTAGTGCTTTAGTGTCCGGCACAGATGAACTCAAATGATGTACTCATAGCGTTTTTTTTTTCAAGGTCCGATAGAGAAACAAGGTGTCAAACGGGAATGTTTTGACATTGATTGAATTGATGACAATGACAAGTAAATCACTCTCCATGTTGCTTGTTGTGTTTCGATGCTCCCACTTTGTTACACGTGTGATCACGCCAGATTTCTGGCTTGGAGGACCGTACAACTAGGCAGGAAGTTGAGACTGTCACGGCCCTCCCTGCTATGCTTTTCATTTTGTCTGCCACTTCCTGGTCCTGGTTGTGCTCCACCTCTTAAGGAGAAGCTTTACGCTATTGTCAGATTGTGAAGTTTTATACATTGTGGTATACTTTGGACTCTTTTTCGGAACTTCCTGTTTGGTCCTCTTGTTGCCAATTTTCACAAATTTATTATTATTTTCTTTTGTTTGGTCGTCCTTCATTTCTTACCTGTTGCATGTTTTACTGGACATTGTTCACTGAGTCCCACGTCCCATTTCTGTTGGCTCTCACTACTTCCTGCTTTAGCATCAAAGCTAAACAGTAGTGATGTGTCAATGAGGTTTCATGAAACGGTGTCCAGAGTTTCAGAGGCCACCGGATGGCACTGTTTGCTGTACATTTTTTAGACCTGAACAACTAAATGAAACCTCACATCATTTCTAAACCAAGATCACCATCTAGTGGCCTCTAAAAATTAGCACACTGATTCAGCAACCCTCCAATACTGTTTCATGACACCTCATCTACCCATCACTACTAAACAGTAGGCGCTAGTAGTGGCAAAATTAGGTATCATGAAACAGTATTGCAGGGTTGCTGAAATAGTGTCCTAAAGTTTCACTGGCCACTGGGTGGCGCTTTTGGTATAGAAATGACGCTAGGGTTCAGTGAATTAGATGTTGAGATGCAAACATTTTACAGCAGACAGTGCATCTGGTGGCCTCAGAAAACCAGGAAACGGTGTCATGAAAAGTCATCCTCCCATGACTTATAGGAGCCTAGTGGCCCATATGAAGGGATAATACATACAGTTCCTAGAAAACTGTCATTCATTGGACTGATAATCATCTGGAAAAATGGGATAAAACACAATACATCCAGAACAATTTCAGTATTTTATGGGTGAGTTAAAACATTTTAACTGAGTAAGTTAAAACATTTTAACTCACCAGGTCAAAGTAAATAAAAAAATAATCTATTCTCATGGTAACACTCATCTCAGTGGCAAGATACTTCAATGCCTATATAAAGCAGGGGCTGATAGTCTTGTGCAAAACAATGTTTGTCAACGTAAGAGTGGGGATGACAAGTGCACCCTCTGTGTCTTCTCCCACTGATGTGACTTCTCAGTTCGACGGAGAATCGCCATGTGGGAGCCATTACAAATGACTACTTTTGAAATATGGTAAAAACAAAGCAAAGAAAGCAGCTTAACTGTATATGCATATTCAGTGCAGCATTGTGCAGTCTTTCCATAAACCACTTTCTATGTTTTTCTTGCGTGAGCAAACATTGCAGTCATCAATTCAGCTTTCCTTATCTCCATCTGTGAGTGCATCTAAGAGAAGAGCTTAGGTGCCACCTGCTTCTGCTTCTCCCCAAACACACAGGATTGTTGAGCATTTCTCTGCATCACTTCATTCCATTAAACAGCTCCCACGTGAGCTAATGACAAGCATGTTCAGGGAGTGGGGATGGAGCCGCACGCATGTGCTCTTCACACATTCCAACTTTTAATTCTGCCCTACAAGGATGCCTGATTTGATTCTTAAACTCATCTTGGGAAAAATCCACTTCAGCCATCTTGGGCCGAGGAGTGGCAGCAGACAAGTGGGACTGGAAAGCACTCGGACGGAATCAACCAAGTGGTTGTAGATAGATTTCTGACAGAAACTTTGGCTCCAAACGGGAAAAACAGCATCTAATGGAATGCAGATTTTGCCAAATCTAATGGGCACACGTTGAGTGTAATATGAAAGCTGAAAAAATGGCAGTAGCAGGAAGGCATAGCTGGCCACTGGGTTACCTGAGAAACACACAACATGACCAGTGTGTGTCTTCTATTCAAATACAGCATCCACCTAATATGATTACGCACGCTTCACCAGGTACAGCCCTCACACACAGCCCATCAAAGCCTCTGTACATGCGAAGGGTATTCATCCCCTGCATGTCAAAGCAAACAAAAGAAGTGCGGGCATTGATTTTGTACAAAGGCATTCCAGACGTTTTGCTCATGAGCTCCACCTCCCTTTCCATTAGGAAGCGACATGATCGGAATAAAACCTACCATGAACACCTAAATGCCAGGCAAGGCTGAGTAGAAGTCTTCTGGTGGTGTCCGTTATGTTCGGGAGCTCCACGTTCACCAGTTTTTTTCACCAGATATTTTTTTAATGATAGAGGTTTGACACAACAACATGCATACGTCATGCTTAAATTATATTTTAAAAAGTTTATTACTATTTTTTCTGATCTATCAGACTCAAAAGCCGACTCCATGAATCTCCTCTTTGGCCTTCCTCTCCACCTTCTGCCTGGCAGTTCCAACATCTCAACATCTTCCTACCAATGTACTGACTCTCTCTCCTCTGTACATGTTCAAACCATCTCAATCTTGCCTCTCTGACTTTGTCTCCTAAACACCTGACATGTGCCGTCCCTCTGATAAACTGGTTCCTGATCCTATCCATCCTGAGAGAACCTCAGCATCTTCATCTCAATTAGCACCTTTTAAAGTGTATGTTGCACACTTCTTTGCCCTGTGCTGTGTCTATCCTGAGGTCCAAGAAAAGGCAGTGAAGATGTCACAGGTGAAGAGGGAACAAGCATTTTGTTGCTATTCATGCTCAATGTCATTTGCGGATCTGGGCTGGGACGGAGCCTTCTGTTTGTGCTGAGTTAATTTCATCCGTAGTTCTGCATGTTTCCACAAGGCTTATGGATACAGAGTAAACAGAGTAGTACCCATGGCATTATTATTACAAGACATCACAAAGACAGAAATTCTCTGGGTTCCAATCGCGATATATTTAGCAGCCTCACCAACCACTGCCTCCTACAGTACGATGCTCCCTCCAATTTCCTCTTTTGTGCAAGTGCTACATTATTATATATATGATATAATACTTCCACAGTCGGAATGTTTGTGTTGGTCCTAAACTGGAGTTTGTCACGGGTCAAGGATGTGGAGCGGGACCCAAGCGCAGGTGATGATAGGCACAGGAGGCAGGAGCCAGTTAGAAATGATTTTAATGTTTAACAAACAATAAAACCTTAACTGAAAGTGTCACCGAACCGGGAGAAACAAACGAACACATACACGCAGAAAGAGGAAGAAACAAAACAGTAACTCAGGCACCAGGGTTTAACACAGAGTAATCCAAAATAAGCTAGCGCACAGAACGAGAGACCGAAACAAGGAGAGCCAAGAGAACGAGGAGTTACCACAGGGAACAAAGGAGAGCGTCACAGAAACTAGAGAAGTCCATCTGGGGGAACAAGAGGAGTCGATCACAGGAACTAGAGAAGTGAAATCACAGGGAACAATGAGGCGAACGCATGAAAACAAAGAAGTCGATCTGGCACACGTTGCTGGAGTCCAGGTGTTTTGGTACTACGGTGATCAGAGGTTGATTGGAAGAAACAGGAAGAACGGAGGGAGAAAACAAAACCAGGACTCACATGACAAAATAAGAGCAGAGTCATGACATTGCCGTCGTCATAAACTTTGACTGTGGACTGCCTTCCCCCGTGGTGAACAGCAATACCAATGCAAAGAAGGTTTGAAACAGATGGGAGCGATCTGGTACGTAAAGGGAGCTCTGTTTCCTGATCTCTGGGGTCCACACAGCCATGCCAACATGAAGCCCACTCGACATAAAATACCTTTAGATTTCACAATTATAAATTTCTATGCTGTTCTCGAGTTCTCCACTGTCCACATGTTCTCTGATGGGGCCAGTGTTTTGACATCAGTTTAAGCTTCATTATCTAGAGTGGCAACACTGAATAGAATGTCTTTGTATAGAAGCACCAATGGAGAATCATCACATTCTCAGTCACATTATGATGAAGTAAAAGGAGCAATACAGTTGAACCATATATAGTCTCAATTATATGCGGCTCATCTCTGTTATTGTTTGTGTGAGACACGAGTGTCAAACTAGTGGTTATGTTGACATCTCATTGCAGAACGGCTGCTGCACTCAGCTTGAAAAAAGACTATGCATTGTGAGTGAAATTTCAATAACAATACCCATTGTTATGAAGTTTTTTAAGTGCATAGTAAAAAAACAGTGGATGTTGTGATGAATCTGTTGGTGTGGTCACCAGGAAGTAGATGACAGATTCTTTGTTAAATCATCAGTCAGGTTGCTATTGAGGAACCTAGTCAGAAAAGTAAGAGTTATAGCAGCAAAATTTCACGATATTGTTCGAAGAGTGAATCACGTTTAACTTTGAAATGTATACATGTCCCTCGCTGCGTGTGTGCCAAGCCTCGGAATTCATTGCCAATTGCCATTATTGGTGCATGAGCCACATAAAACAATATACAAATAAATGGCTCACACATTTCTATCTCTGCTGCTTGATATTTCGAAGAGGATCACAGCAAATGTATTACTTTTAAAAATAAATGCACAAGAGACATACGCAGGAGGCAAACCAGCAACCTTGTGACACACAGGGAAGCAGCTACTGGCAAGCTATGAGTCAAGCTGAAGTTGAGAGGAAATCTTGTTCCATTCCTTAAAGAACGACAGTGTGTAACATATTTTCAACTGTGAGCTGGATTTACAGCATGGAAATACCTAAACTGACCTCTTAACCGAGCTGTTTTCGACTGAATTTGGTCAGTGAATATTCCGCTTATGATCCAGGACTTGGTGCCTGAAGACAATTTCATCATCCGAACAGAAATGTGATGTTGAATGACTCCCACCCAGAATGATATTAAAAATGTAAAAAAAAAATGTGCATAACCGACATTGCCTGAAGGAAACCGGGTGGATTCTCACACCAATTTTGACGGTCTCCAAAGAGCAAAGCGCTGCTCACTGACCGCTTTAGAAGTGTTTGAAATTCAGCATTTCAGTTGCAGATTTCTGTGGTGCATTTAACTCACGAGCCTCTGTCCTCATCAAAGGTTTCACTGAAGGATAAATTTGGATGAACCTTAAGACTTGCACGTCTGGTTCAGACGATCCTAAAAATGTAGCTAATTAACACCGAAGCTTCGGATGTCGGAAACATCAATTAGCCTTTTGTTAATGTGAGGCAGAGTCCTGGAATAATAGGTTGCTGTCTTCCAGTTCCCCCTCCAAATCTCTGCTGCTTGATGAGGAGCAGCACATTTATATACACACCACTTGAACACCTTCCTTCTGGAAGTCAGAGAGACGAGAGAAAATGGAGGACGAGCTTCTGAAAATGAGTTAAAGGGTAAGAGAAGGAGATCAAAGGCGGTGAGGAGGAGAGTGCAGGCTGGGTGGAAGGAATGGACCTGTGATAGGTGACATCAGCTGGGGTGTTCAGGCATCTTTCTGGGACAAAGGAAGGACCTGCCACAAAGTCAGGTGGAGAAGCAGCAGCCTTTTCCGATCCAATCCCTTTCAAAATCACTGGAACAGCAGATTTACACACTTACCAGCAGAGTTTTTCACTTTTTGCATCCACTCCCTAGAATTTTAAAGGCGGTGGTCCAGGTTTTTTCCGAGCAAAGTCTCCGTCCCCAGGTCTCCCACAACATGCCTCAACCCAATTCGACGTCTTTTATATATAGAGGCTCTGTCATACGACTCATCTCTACAGGCCACTTCAGATCTCGCACTCATTCTTAGAGAGGGCTACGATCCGATGAAAACTCTCCTCATGACAAAGAGACTCCAATACGATTCCCAACTAGCTGAAGATTAAAAAGGGCTGCTTCATGGTCTGCATGAATGGATTCACTGAGATCCCTGCAGACATAGTGGAAAAATCACTTCATCCTCAAAGCAACCAGGAATGAACTCGATGAATCTGGTGAAGGCCCACAGTAACTGGGATGTCAGAATTTCACTTGGAGATCGGATCATGGATTTCCTTTAATACAGGTGGGTTTGTCAATATAACTGGAAGCAGTGCTGTCCTCCTGCTCAGAATTGTGACTTGCCAAGTTAATGAACTTGTAAGCCCTTTAGGAGATGCAGACAAAGGAGTGAAATTCATCAGAAAACCGCCAGAGCACAATCCTGGATGTCAGATATCTCCCTTTCTTTCCATTGCATTTCACCCTTTTGAACACAAACAGCAGCAGAACTCTGAAACACCTACACTTTCCCTCTCTGCATACAAATACTTGTCAACCCGAATGATCAACAAACATTGTCTTTAATGAGAGGAACTGTTTGCTTTCCACTTGTTCAATATTCCTGCAGTACAACACATTTTTTTCACCAGGAGATGCTGGGGCTTCCAAAACACAACAGTTCTGTTGCTGCAAGTTCGATTGAATCTTGATGTTTTCTGAAATACAAAAGCAACGGACACTCAATCCCTGACAGCAGCACAAAAATCGATAAGTAATTTTAAGTTAATTTTTGAGTACAGAAAAATGATCAGCTACAGAGGCTTGTCCACAAGATACTCTGTAAAATTGTATTCCTGTTGTTTAAAGTACATGTGTTTCATATAACATGTTTCAGGTTTTCTTTTTCTCCATCTGTTTATCATACTTTTTGTGACTTGTGTCAGGAAATGACACACACACACACACAATGTGTCTGTGTATTGTGGGCACCTCTCATTGGCATAATGCCTTCGTCTGCTTGCCACCCTAAACCTAACCATCCAAAACAAACTAATGACCTTAACCAGGACCCAAACCAACCTAAACCTTAAATTGAATTATAATGTCCCAGTTATTTTGATGTTTTAATCCCAAATTGAGACTAAAACTTGTGGGGGCCAGCAAAAGGTCCCCACATATTCATACGGCCCTTGCAAGGATAAGATTTGGTCCCCACAAAGTAGGATAATATTTTCCCCATTAAAATATATTATTTATGACCAATTTATCTTTCTTTTAAGTCTGAGAGCCATTTAAGTTTTACGTTTCTTGGAATATACTGTTTCTCGAAAAATGAAAGTAACGTAATGTTTGACAAATATTCATTATTTCATGTTTCTACTTTTTTATTGACGAAACAAAACGAAATGAAACAGCACTACTATATTATTTTCCCCGATGGACCAAAAGGAGATAGTCTCCCTAACCTGACCTCAGGTCCTACAGATGGGTAGATGAGAGTTCATGACTCAGTATTGAAGGGTTGAAGAGGTTTCAGGAAACAGTATCCTGATATCAGAGGCCACCAGATGGTGCTGTCTGCTGTAAGATGTTTGGACTTTAACCATTAATTCAATGGAACCTCGCATCATTTTTTAAGCCAAGAGCACCATCTAGTGGGCTCTGAAAATGAGGACACTGTTTCATGATACCTCACCTAGCCCTTTTCCCGACTGGACATGCCCAGAGAAGCTATATTTTAGCTCCTCTTTATGAGAAACTGCAGAATGTCAGCCTTCTGTCCAGCGTGGATATCCGCTTCTATTATGAAGCTTCTGACTTTGTTCAAAAGTCTCCAACAAGGCAGCTGCCACATTAAATAAAAGCAAGTAAATCCGTCTGCTGTGGGCCGAACATGCTCATGGAGCATGTTAGACGTTGCTCCACTTGTAATGCTGGTGTGTAACGTGTCATGTTCTTGACTGTGCAGCACCCTGAGCAGAAAATCGCTGACAGGATCACAGCTCATGTCCAACAGGAAGTAGCGTAGAGCCATCATACAGTGTTTACTGTGAAATGTTGTTTCACACAGGGACAATTTTTATTTTCATCTTCTGGTTTCAGGTTTCCCCCCCAGTAGCTTGAGTAATGCGGTTCCTCTTGACAGGTTTAGACAGCTGATGAGAGTTCACACACTGTGATGACAGTAATATGTGCTTCACTTTTATTTACGAGGACAGATTAATAATCAGGAGTGAGACAGAAATACGATCTGGTGAACACAGTGGCCTGTTTTTGTAGTATTTGATTAAGAGTTTTGTTCAACACCAAGAGGAGTTTTGAAATTCCATCTTGCCGCATGGATTTCAAACCACATGAGCTCTGAACGGGTGCCGGTTACATCCATGCATCTGGTTTTACAGAGAGTGGGTGTTTCTGTGATGTGGCTTCAATCATAGCTCAGAGAATCTGAGCTGATGCTTCTTCTGTCAGGTCTTCGGTGCTTCGGTTGAGATGTGGCCGTGGCTCTTTGGCTCTGCTATGTTACGTGCAAGACAGATGATTATGAAAAACACACATTTAAAATCTGGTCATGACGGACAAGTAGCAAATGAGAGCAACTGTGGTTTGAAAAGAAAAATGGAAGGCAGTGATGGGAAGAAACGATGTAAGGCTGGTAGTTTTGTGACGACACTATTGTGTACTTTTTCCTTCAGTATTCCAATTCCACACTCATAGAAATATATACATATATATATATATATATATATATATATATATATATATATATATATATATATATATATATATATATATGTGTCAGACGATCATAATATAAGCTGATTTGTTATTATTTAAAGATGATCACAATGTAAAAATAATGAAACAAAACAAGCATTTCTTGAGAAAATGCCACTACTTGTGGCGAAGCTGCAGCCCCACCTGCAGAGTAGATTTGCGACTGCAGACAGTCGAGTCAGCCATCCAAGATGGCGGTTGTTTAGCATTACTTCTCCGTTCAGGAAAACTGAATTTCAGTTCAGCATTAAAACAAGACAATTGGCCTCAAATCACTGTGGCAAATTCAAGCACTACCAAGAGGCTCACGAACGAATGCTAACCGGCAGTGACTGCGGGTGAAACCAATACTTATGAATGCCATCAGCATTGGTTTTGACAAGCAATCGAGATCTGTTGTAGCAGTGCACCTGGACCCCAGATACTCATTCACCGGACGTGTAGTCGATGACTGATGCTCTGTCAGGTCGAAAATCAACATTCCATTTGAAGTTTACATTGTGGGTTTGATCTGTTGATATGTATTTATTTTATATTAAGCGTGTTTTATTGTTTTTATTTATGTTTTCTACACAGTGTTGTTCAGTACTATTGTTATTTAGTAGGTTCATGTAATAAATGTAAAAGAGTCACTTTTGTCAAGTTGTTCTCTGCAAGCTTACATCTGAAATCTGTTCTTGTTCGCCATCCATCTCAGAGGCCAGCACTGATTCAATTGCTGGAAATCTCCAGTCTCAAGTACCGCAGGTACAACTCGAACAGAATGGTTGCAATGATAATAATAGCACTAAATCATAAATAATAAATCAGACGGCATGTTAAGCTAATAACAACAAACAAAAACAGGCCATTTTGTCAAAGCAAATGGGCTTGAGAGGTGAGCGCCCATACTTCTGTCTGCTCCTTGTCATATTTGCCTTCTGTTCCAACACTTGAACAGGGAGCAGATGGGCGTTGATTCAATTGCAGAAATTACACACAGATGTGTGGAGAAGTTTGATGACAATGTTAGGGAGTGTTGGGCACAGAGGAAGATGTCAAAGAAGAGGGGCAGATCCACCAATGAGTTGTGATGGATAGAGGAGGTATCATGAAACACTATTACAGGGTTGATGAAACAGTGTCCGAATTTTCAAAGGCCACTAAATAGCCTTGGTTTAGAAATGATGTGAGTTGTTCAAGTCCAAACATTTTACAGCAGACAGTAGCCATTTGGTGGCCTCTGAAAAATTACATGACCCGTTCAATAGTGTCATGAAACCTTATGGTTCATGGTCAATAATAGGAGGATCAAGATGCGTTAAGGCAGAGGGGGCTGATGGAAAACAATGATGGAGAATGCCAGCAAAGAATTCCACAGTGGCGAAGTTGGACTCAACTTTTTCACCAGCAATTTTAAAATCCATCACAATCTGAGCCGCTCTAATACACTGTCCACCTGCCTGCAACCTGAGTCAGGGTAAGACACCCAAAGACCCCGTGATAATAAAGCCACAGAAAACTGACATTGAGTGACCCTGACAACTGCGGTGCACCATGTGGCAGTTTCAACTGGAGACTCAATTATCATGTGTTGAAGAGAGCAGGCGGTCTGATGGAGAGACCCTTGGGAGGAGGGTATTACAAGGATTTAAGGAGATATCAAAGAAAAACCTCCATGACCCAACGTCGAGGGAATATCGTGAGGAAAAGCCTCTCAACCTTGTAGCTTCTTCTACAGAAAATGTCACTTAAAGGCAATTGTGTGTCGCAGCGTAGCAGTTGATCCTGGATATGTGAACTTAACTCCGAGGGTGCTGATACCAAAAGATCTTTGTCAGTGTGACGGTGCAGCATTTTTCTTGACACGTTTTAAATGGCTCAAACAAGCATGACGCCCGAAACCACAGTGTGTCTTCATTGTTTCCCTATCTTGGATTGTCACTGCCACGCATGAGAGACGACATGCCTCCTGACAGATCGTCTTGCTGCGGCTCCATCGCTGCACACTTTTGCCAACACTGTTTTGATCTGTGCCAGATTTACAATTCAGACCTGGAGGATTTATGAAGTCACCCACCCGATATAGAGAGCAACTTTTGTTCATTGCAAACATGGAGCACTCTTTCATCATTATATCATGATGTTGAAGGGGTTCGGTCCTCCTAAAGCCGCATCAGCTCTGGAAAACGAAACAAAGCCTTATGAAGGCTTTTACCATCCGTCACCGCTCACACTCCTTCTTAACTGTGATCAGCTGCAGCTGACGCAGCTCCATGAACGCACACCGACGGCAGCGAGTACAGACGGACCTCGGAACCAAAAAGAAGAATACTTGAAAACGAGAATCTGACAATTTCAAACTGGTCCACGATGCCCTTCCTCATTTGTATGTGAAGAGAAATGCATATTAAAGGCAATAAAACAGGCAACACAGCATTAGTCAAAATCTTTTAATGTGATGTAGAAACAGTAGAAAATGCATCATATTGCACATATGAGCTAAATTGCACTTCCCCAAAGTACAGAGCTTCATTTGGAAATCGATGACCTGAATACTGTCGTTCATATCTTCTCAACATTAAACAGAAACACCAACACCATATAAAAGTAAACCGGCATCGCAACCGCGTTCCATGTCTTCGCCAGAGTCACTTGTGTTTATAAATGTTTTTTCAGAGCTGGTGGTCACATGAATGATACGCTATAAGGTTGCTACCGTTACCTCATAGTGTTCAATAGCCCTTCCACGTGTGCGAGCTGCACACTTCTGCCATGATTTGCAGAAAGCAAATACAGTATTTGGAAGCTTGTGAAGACACACAATGAAGGGGGAGGGTTGGTGAAATGCCATATTAGTAGTTCACCATTGCTAAATTCACCTCATAAAAATAGCTTTAGAATTATTACATTAAGCAGCATTCCTTCTTGGAAGTAAAACATTTGGAGATTTGGGCGAGGGATTGCTGGATGAACAGGCAGTGAACCAGGAGTGCTGGATGGGTGGATTTAAAACATTATGCTTGATGGGGAAAACAGTGTTATCAATACAGGCAAGCAAATGTGTCACAACACGACACGAAAGACAAGATTATGAGAACGTTGCGGCAATGTTTTTCACTGTATGCCAGGCTTTTATGCGCCTTTCTCTCGATACTGAAATATTGTGCTTTGCTGGAGGTGGAGCTAACGTCCATTCACAGATTACTGCTTCACACATTAAGGGCCCTCTGCATGGCGCCACTCCTCGTTGCCAAGTAATATGATCTGAGAGGAAAAAAAAAAAACAGAATGCAGAGCCGCGTATTTAGATGTGTATAAATAGCTGACAGTGCTAATGATGAAATAATACAGCACAGAATCCAAATCTCACCTATAATGGCAGGTTTTCGTGGATCCTCTTCCAGCGAACATGCCAGTAAAAAAAGAATTGCAAAGTTAAAAATGTTCTTGTCTTTGCTGCTGCAGCTTAGAATCCCCAAAGTATTGGCTTTCTGTCGTTTATCCATTCTTCGTCGCGTTGGCGAAGTGCTGTGATTATTCCTTTGTCGGATTTCAGGAGTAGAAACAAGCTCCAGAGGATTTTGGTTTACAGGAACCACAGTTTCCAACGTGCGTGTTTTTTAGACTCGGGCTTTGATTTACGCTTGGGAGTGGACGTGAAGACTTCATTGGAGTAAGGCAAAGCAGGACATTGTTGGCTGTCTAATGGGCAGAGTCTCTTCATCAGCGGCTGGAGTTTGTCCTCCTGGAGCTTAAAGTCCAGCTCGACACTGCGAAAACAAAGTGATATGCATTAGGGAAAGTGATGACATTTTCTGGGCGTGGTCATAAAAAATTATATTTTTACATCGATATCTTAGTGTACTGGATTTGAGGCGTCTGACTGAGGAACGAATATCAGTTTGTGTTGATACTGCGAGAACGTGTCTTCAACTTCATGTCGGCTTGTTTTGCCCATTTGTTTTCAGCTGACCCAAGGGAGCAGTTTCATGGTGGTTGCCTTAACAATACAGCACTGTGGAAAACCCTATTTTTTTTATGCTCAAAAAAATGTTGATTTGATCAAATACCATAATCCTCGATTGCGCGATATTGTATCGATATTTCTCTTAAGTCTTAATATTTTAATATTTTTTAAGTCCGCTACATCAATACTAGATACTACATTTGTGACTTGTACACTGGAGTCATTTAGTTGATTCATTCCTCTGCGTAGAACTCAAAACTGCTCGAAACTGCAAACAAGACAGCAAGACACAGCACGTGCCAATACAACAGTACAATGGTGGCACAAGAGGCTTGCACGACTATTCAAACCACAGTTTAAGGGGGTCAAAGAGGATGAATTTGGCCCAAGAGCAAGGGGGGCAGTGGTGAGACTAATGATAGCGCCAGTGGTGATGTGGGGCTTGATTTTGATCTGCCGCTTGACGTCAGTCGGTTGAACTCGCACATGCACGTTACTAACTTCCGGTTGTGTCTGTGTTCCGTTTCCTGTTTTCTTTTCAGCTTCACAGCAGCACAGCTGGAACCTATCCTGTAATCAAGCCTCACTGATTTCAACACCTTGGGTCCAGACTGTGTTGCCAGATGGTTACTGCTCGTCCACTGGTAAAGAGCCTCTAGTCCTCAAGTCTCTCTACACCAGGAGCGATTTATTTATCTATTTATTTTAAGATTCTGGTTTGGGTCTGTTTCCCTGAGCCTCCATGACAAAAACATTGAATGTATGAATTCATTTCAGGAAAGGCACATATCTTTCACACCAAATTTTGACCAAATAAAATTCAAATGCAAAATTTCAATACACCATTTAACACTATACAACCGTTTACAACAATTAACACACATTTTTATTCATATTCTATTTACGACACGACAATAATGGTAGCGTGTTCGTCGGCCTGAATGCCTACTAATGGACTGATTGTTATGGTAGTCAGTGACTGTTTCAACATGATGGTTAGTCACATCCCTCAGTCGGATATCTAATTTCAGTTTTGGCATTTAGATACATTTTAACTACATAGGTTTACTGCTCAATGTGCTCATCTATGTTGCACGACTATCACCTCTGTTCCAGGAATCTGTATCAAAGGAAATAATCTTTACTGACACCTTGGCAGATTTGGACGGAGCTAAAATGTCTGGTAGTTTTCACTTTTCCCCGTCACATCTGGGAAAACGAATACAATCGGAATCGAGATTTGGTCATGCTGCTTCCATGAGAAAGGTTTTGCAGAAAGAAGGTAAAGTTTATATTAGATTTATATTATAAAACATTGTCTGCTTCATTCTATTGGTGGTGGTAAAGGAATCCTATTCCCATTTTGGTTTACAGACTGACTGACAACTTGATGACTGCAGCAGAGTTCTGCTTAGATTCGTATTTGAAGTTGAACCACTGCCAGATAAAGATCAATAAACCCTGGCCTGCAACTGGTTGTGTTCTAAATTCTGGCCCCTTGCATGACTCAGTTCGACACTCCTGGACTCTGAGGTGCTGATCTCCACGGCTGCCACTTCACACTGTGACACAAACCGATCCCGTCAGCACTAAAAGTTGCAGATCACTGACACAAACAAACAAACGCCGTTGTAAACAAACAACACTGATGCCGTTTTGGGGTCACACCAGTGCAAAAATCCTTTCACAGCATCCTTTGATTCATGGAACGATTGGTTGAAGGTTACAGCTTAAACCGGGCTGTTGGCGGAGCCCATCTCCAGGCACGGATCCATATTCCAGAGCTTCCCGCGACCTTCTTTGCACCATTGCTCAATTTTTTTATGCATGCAGAGAAAGGGCTTTCCCTAGATTATTCCTGTATTCAACACAAAAGGCAGAATATGGGTTACAGCTGACATCAGACCTCCACATGTATCAGTGTAATCCCTCACTGGCCATCGTCTGGTCCTAGTCCAGAACAAGAAAACTCTTTCTGATTAAATCCCCCAGACACTCACAGAAATGTGGATCTTAATCTCATCCAAATGAAAATGTGTGCGAGCCAACAGATCAAGATTAACTGGTCGTGTTCAGGCATAAGTGCACTATTAGACACATCATGACTTTTTTTTTAGTCTGCATCAAAGTCAAGGGCATCTGATAGAATTACAGCTGGGATACGACTAAGCTATTGGTACTTTAAACGGAACATATTGTCAGACTATCTGCTTACAGAGTTAATGTACTTAAGAGCGCGAGGATTAACAATGAATTCAAGCCACGGAAGTGGGATGACGTGAGAGAAAGGCCAGACATGTGGTCCTTGTCAGCAGGCGGACAACAAAACACAATTAGGCACATCCGCCTGCCTTATACGGTAATGACACTGATAGGCAGCGTAATTATTTTGCTGACGGATACACTGCCCACAAAGTGACATAATGAAGTCGTAGAAGTGCCCTCGGTTGTAAGATAAGTGTCAGTTAAGAGCGAGGCCCTATTCGTGCTCTTTCTGGAGCACTTGTTGGTTGGAGTGCCGCTGCAGAGCACTTACTTGGTTCAGCATCTTTTGTTGCTTTATAAGTGAACATTTTGAATCAGTTATAAAAGTACACAGAGTAACCGCAATGATTTTAAGTGATAAATCACTTTAATGTACTCACAGTGGAGCAACACCTTGGTCGGTGAGTGAGGGCACCTCTGCTGAGGTTCCTCCGGGAAGTTCAGCATCTTTTGTTGCTTTATATGTCAACGTTTTGAATCAGTTATAAAAGTACGCAGAGTAACCACAATAGTTTAAGTGATAAATCACTTCAATGTATTTACAGTGGAGCAACACCTTGGTCGGCGAGCGAGGGCACCTCTGCTGAGGTTCCTCCGGGAAGGGGCGTTTAAGCCAACCAAATATTAGCACCATCTCTGTTCAGGGACTTATTGAGTCAAGTATTCCGGGTCATTCTGCGTGAATAATGACTCATCTTTTTAATACAGTGTGAATATCTGCTGCCGTGATCACAGCTGAAGTGTGAACCAGTGGATAAATAAGTGCTGGCGGAATTCAGGACGATAACTTAATGGTATTTTAAAGTCTTCATAATTTCCCATGTTGCCAAAGCCGCCTCCACCTCAGCCAAGCATCACACACATCCTCTTTGTGTCCGCCAATGCTGCGCCCATGAATAAACTGATCAAAAAGGTTCCGGTTCTCCTGCAAATGTCAGTAAAACTTGTGTCGGTGTACGAGAACCCATCTTCGACGCTCACTGCTGCAGCACAACCATTGTCAATTCCACCTCTTCCCCCTTTTCCAGTGCAGGTGCTTGATGTTCCTTCTCCATTTTGTTGTTGTAATGATGAAGCTTTTCAATGCGCTAAGAAAGGATTTTCCTCTTTCATACCCCTAACAAGAGATCCAGAGCAGAAATACACAAAATGTTGTGCCTGTTTGTTGGCCAAATTTGAATGAAGTAATGGAGGCAAACAGATAAAGAATAGACTAAGCTGTCGGTACCTTGATGGGACAACAAAGTTCACGTGTGACTGCGTTTTCTGCTTTGACTTCTGTTACATGGCAACATGGAGGAGATTATCTTTTAGCAGTAGTCCAGATGCTTTGGTTTACGACAAACATGCAGGCAGTACTTAGTATGCAGTCAAGGTTTACAGCTGGATGAGTCCGACTCAACCTCTCTTTACATTCATTAAGCGACAGCCCTGTGGCACAAACATTCCCACTCCATTTTCCAAGCTAAATACTGTTGTGTTTATTGCAATTCAGGGGTTTGGCAAATATTCGACATACAGTATGGACCCAGAATGTCATCCCACGTTGCTCTAAAATACCCCTGAACACAAATGATCAAATGGCTCGAGATGAAGATTAAAAGAGGAAAAGGTGATGGCATTTGGGGATTTTAACCAGATTAATTTTGTTTATCAGTGTAATAAGCTTGAAGGGAATGAAAATGAGCAAAACAAAAGGATTAAAAGTTGGGGCCAAAAATAAAGCCCATCTGGGCAGACCACTGTGCAGCCATGAATTCCTTCTCCATCCTAATACACCGAAGGCAGTTAAACGTAATTCCAAATTGTTCTCTGGCTTCCACCAGGGAAATATAACTGTAATACCGCTCATGTCAGGATTTCCAACTCGGTAACTCCAGCACAGTTAGAGAATACTTTACTGCTGTCGTAAGACAGGCTAAGTGAGACTCAGTACAAGAGACAGCCAGTAAAGGGAAACATTTTGTCTTTCACTCTGACTCATCAACGCTGGACACAGTCACGCTGGGTTAAATCATCGCTCTGACTTCTCAGGTCAAGTGGAATGCACTGTAAAACCCGACAAAAGCCACTTGCTACAACTTAAAAAGCTATAGCTACACCAAGACTCTGGCGCCAAATTTAACCCAGAGGCTCCCAAGATAAAGAAATGGGAAGAGGTTAGGGAGAGTGAGGCTGGATGTAGAGTTCATATTAAAATGTGTGCATTCCTCGTTCCATTTATTTCCCATCGGAAGAATGAGAAAGTGTGATGGAAAAAAAGAATCACAGCGGTCGCAGTGAGATTTTCAATCACGAGGGGGTACGCATCTCAGAAGTCCCAGTGTTTGACACAGAAGTCGCCATCAGCTAAGCATGTTGATGAAACAGGTTCTTCTAGGAGTAGTAGGAATTCGGATTGGGATACGGGAGTGATGACTTTTCGTGACAAATGTAGTGTGTATACCATGTGACATCGCCACTCTTTGTCTTCTGCCAAGCATTCGGGGAAGCTCTACCTTGGGAATCAGGAAATGCTGCGAGAGTGGAAAACATTGATTCAATTGAAACCCTGTAGCGTCGCAAGAATCCGCTGGCCATTAATATATGAGCGAGAAGTTGTTGAAACTAAAATGTATGTTATGCTGGCTATGGCCGCAAAATTGAGCGTCATAATTTCCAGCTAATGCCACATTATTGCAGCGTAATGGTATTACAAATTCAACCATGCATTAAAGTCCAGCACTGAACTGGGAGGCTGGAATACACAACTTCAAACTCCAACATCAGAGACAAAATTGATGCATCAGTAGTAGAGTCCAAATGAACGTGTCATATACACATATACTGACAATGTACAGTTAAATATTCTGAAAGGCATCTGGTAAGGAACACTGCACTGTCAATAGAATAGAGTAAATATAGGACTAACTGAAGAATGCACTGCCTTTACTCTTCTCACAGTGGGGAAAACTTTGCTTGTCAGCAGCAGAAGCTAAGCTAACTTTAGTGTAAAATCTAGTGTTAAAGTCAAGTGTCAAGTCGTTTTTTACCCTGATCTTAATGGTGAATTATCCATGATTCAACATTGACAAGACAAGTAGTCTCTGCCCCAAAAGCAGCTGGATGTGGAGCAATAACTCACCAGAGAGAAGAAGTTATTTCCTCCGCTCGCAGGTAACGGTTCATGCAGAAACTTCCCACAGCTTATGTAAATGGGACGCTCAAATCTGAGCGTAAATCACACCCTGGCGCCAGTGACGTTGTCTATTATATGGATTTGTGACTCTCAAACACAAGGCAAAACCCCGATCCCATTCATCAAGACAATAACAGCACAAGCAGACAGGCCTGACAACTGTTCGCCCCGGCAACTCAGCGTGATACACCAGTGCTAATGAGCTGCTGGTGTCTCATCATACTGCACTGCAGTCGGCTGTTACTGAACCCATCGTCATTGTTGAAGCGCCAAATTGGAAACACCAGATTATATACTTTGATTCTACGTTCGGTTTTGATTCAACGCAGCAGGGGCCCAACCGGAGCCTGAAATACTTTGATATCAGCACTTTTCATTAACTTGCCTTTCTATGTTATTAAAAGACTTGTTTGTCGCAGGCACCATGTAAATAGAAGCCAGTGTGAGTCAGGAGGAAGTAACAGCAGTCATTTGGAGAGAGGAAGAGGGCGGCACATTCACCGCCACACAGAAAGCAGAATGTTTAGCCGGTCGGCACCATTCACCTTCCACAAATACACCTCACATGATGATCCAGAGAAAGACTTTTTCAAAGTGACACACAAAGGAAGGGATGCGGAGTGGAAACATACAAAGAAAAGAGCTGAGCCAGAGGCCATTCCATTTTTCTCCAGCGGAACCCAAAGACCTGAGACTTTTATAATGAACTCAAACTGCTTATTTTCCCTCAAATATATTTCAGAAATCTGTTTAATTTAAGGGGAAACCCCAGATATTAGTGTTTTGTCCTTACAATCACAAAGCTTTCTTTCTGAAAGCTTGCTCAATAGGATTTGCTATGTAAACTGGAGGAAAAGTTCACGATCCAACTTCCATACAGTCAGGAGTGGTGTAGCACTTTATACAGGCTGATTTAAACTTATTTTCTAAACAGCAATATGGACTCAGACACGATGTTAAAACAAGACATTTGGCCTCAAATCACTGTGCCGAATTCGAGCACTACCAAGAGGCCAACAAACGAAAGCTGACTGCAAGCGAAACCAATGCTAGTGGGGTTTATTGTTTTGACTGAGCAGCTGAGTTCTGTTGTTGAAGACTGAAGGAAGGTGCACTATCAGCAGCTAATAACCCATCTGGAACCCTGATACTGCCTTCCCTGGATGTGTAGTGGATGAAGAGGAGCAGTCTGTCAGGTAACAGGGAAACATCTGCTATTTAACAAGTGATGAGTGAAAGTCACTCATCTGCTCATTGTTCATTGAAAAGGGGGTAAAAGTTATTTATTTTAAACCTTTTCTAGTGTTTATTGGTTATTTATTTGCTTGAAAAGTTGCAATGTTCTTCATACCGTGTTGTTCAGTATTATGTTATTTAGCAGGTTTTTGTAATTCATTTAAAAAAAGCGAGATTTTAAAGTGTAAAAGTGGGTTAAATCGGTGTAGACCACATTTATAGAGATGTCCCTCCACCGCAGATGTTTTGGGAGAATTTGTCAGTACATACACCTGGCCACATGGCTAGGTGCAACTACACCTCCACAAGCATCTTCAACCTCTAAAATCATCTGAGATCCACCACATAGGCAGCTACAGCAACAATCTATTTGTAAGGTCAACAAATTACACAGAGCACTCCAAACACACTCAACATGACGGGCAGCTAATGCAAAAAAACCCCAATATGAATGGGAAATTAACCTTTGGACTGTCAAAACAGAAATCAATGGCATATTTTTACTCTTCCCTGTTTCATACAGATGACATTCAGGACAGATTAAAAACAGATACCGCGCAGAAGTCTTCATTTAAGTCATGAACTCAGTTTTATGATGAATAGTAACATTGTTAGTCATTTGTCAGAGACGTGGAGTAGAGCCACAGCCTCCACAGGTGGAAAGATGGTTTGCGTAAGAACAGCACCGTATTCTAAACGTTTTCCATCCAGCTGGGTCGAGTCCACAGCACAGACTCCACACCAGATTGAGAGATTACATTTCCACTTTGCTCTGTGATCAAGTTAGGATGCTTTAAATAGGGTGGGGAGAAATAGCCGCTCCATATGTATCGCTCATTTCCTCCCTCTCAAATGTTCAATTACACAGGAAAACTAATATGAATTTAATTTCCAGCTATTCAACTATAATTGGTTCTATTTTATCACACGAAAATTAAACCATGAATACCCCAGAATGTGCATCAATAATTTATTTTGGCAAATCTTTTTCTCGTCTCATAAAGTACAATAAAATTACACTTAAAATCACTTACTGTCTTTCATGCCGTGTTGCGAGTTTCCTCCACCAGTGTGTTGAACAATGAGCACAAACGTTCCACTTCTTTCGTAGCCATGAATAATCCATAACACAAACAAGCTCAGATCATGATCGAGCATCCATGTGAACAAAGGGGACGCTAATATGATTCATAAATTGTTTCTGCATTACACAGTTATAATGCCATTTCTGTCCTATCAGCAGTTTTAAATGGCTGGCAGTAATGTGAGGGACGCCGAGAAGAAGATTACACCAAACCCGGAGTGATTATGAAGTTAATGTGACAAGTGCGATTAAGCTTGGCGATAAACAACAACAAAAACTGTTCTCATTATCATCGTCGGCTCTTTAAATGTTTGCTAAACAGAATTTATCGGAGAGCTCCAGGTACTTGTCCTGGTCAGAGATAGGGGCGGTGGCCTGATAGATCGGCGAGCGCATTCCCGCTCTCTGACTGTCAAGCAGCGGACGGACCAGCATAATAAATAACTGTTTAATGACGGAGAGCGCAGGCGAAATCATAATCTACTTTATTAGCACAAGTCATCATTTACTGGCCTCGTATGCGCTGCGGTTTAGCGAAGAAGCCATGAAAAATGATGCTTTGCTAATGACACTCCTCTCCGGCGCAAACACTTTGTCTTTGGAAAACCAAACAGAAAAGGGTTTTTGAATTCTGAAAAAAAACGTAGATCACAGTGCTAATACATTTTTAAAAAAAATGTCAGAAAGAAACCTGTTTATTTTTCTTGTATTTGCCTCACCAGCTCCGACCAGGTAAATCACTTTAAACCTCTTGTTTCGACTTCCACTTTGAAAGAAAAAAGGAAATGAACATTTTTTCCAATCTTGTAGTGCAGATAAAATTTTACGTTCCCACTCTGATGTATGAGCACAAGCATTGGAAGTGGATATTAGATGCCAAAATGAGTTTTTTGTTTGTTTGTTTATGAGCACAGCGCTTTGTTTCTGCACCCGAGACATCCCCCATGAAATGCACTGCACAATCTTCATGACGCTATTAAATGTTGAATCAGTTTAAAGCTCTCTTTAAGATCGTTTCCTCGTAGATATTGAACAATATATTATGGGAGATGTTTTAGAAATGAGCAATATGTATATTTATTCAGGGCGCGACTTTACTGCTTGAGGCAAATGACACAGATGAATCACATAGAAAGTTTCTTTCACAGGGAGCATTTTTGAGGACACTAACTCCAGGAGGAGCACATTATATCATGTGATGGCACAACCAAAACATCCATGGTGAAAGAAGGAAAATTCAAGGTTATAACAATGTTGTGTACATGTTATGCAGCCAAGAGCTCCCACCCATATTGACGCCTCAGCATGAAGATTAACTTAAATTTGTTCGCTCCGGTGTCAAATATTAGAATACAATTGCTTCATTATAAAACCTCTAATTCATTAGATTAAAGTCCCTCCTCTAATATTCATAGCTTTTCACGTCTACAAATTCCCATTTGTTGATATAAAACATTCCCTTTTCCACCATCACCTAGGCAGTCCAATTTAAAGGTCAGGACATTTATGTAACTTTGAGGCTATGTTGTTTAGAAAGGATTTTTTGGCATTTATTTTATAAAATGAACAGGATGATAAATCTCTTGGATACATGCGGCTAAAAATTATTTTCTGGTGACTTGCTTGGCTGAGTCCTCACTCACTTCTGGCAAGCCAATATTGAAATCTTTTGAAATAGGTGCAGTGGAAATACAGGTGGATTAATGAGATCTGCAGAATTGGCCAAGCGTGACAAGAAGACTCTGAAGAAGATTGCCTCTTCCTCCCTCTGCTCAGGTCTGCCCTGCTATCGAGTGGCTCTATTAGTTTTGACATGTATTTCTAGACACACTTAAAATACATATTTAAGGCATTGAAAAATCAATACAGGATCACTTGCTCTGAAATATATATTCCCAGTATGATGGTTGCCAGCACTCTCACAGGTGTCATGTTGCCTGGACTCAAACTGGGATTCTGAGCGGCTGCTTATTGGAACACGAGGGGGACGTTGATTCAATCGACCAGTCAGAACAATGACACACGCTAACTACTGTAAGTTCTGGACTATAATCAGCTACTTTTTTCTTGCGGTCTGAACCCTGCTGCCTATACAACGACGCGGCTAATATATGGATTTTTACAGGCTGAAGAGTGTTGCGCTGACAAAACATTGATCCTCGCCACATCAGGCCAATGAAATCACAGGCGTTTTACAGACCTTAAAGCTGTTTTCGCCGGCGTGTCTGCAGCTCCGCCAACAGAGACGATCTCCGAGGGGACCGGAGACGAGAAGCGGCAGCTGAGACCGGCTGTGGTGTCGGAACGTCAGACATGCGGGCGAATTATTTTAATGTCAAGAAAAGCTCATGATTCAAGTTCAGAAAATTGCCGAGTTGGTTTCATGAGTCAGTCTCCATGCTGGAACCTCTTATCAATCCTAGTTTAGATCCTCATGCATTTTTAAGCCGGGTGACCTTTCTACAGCACCCGCGGCTTATAGACCGCTGTGGCTTATGTATGATCTCTTTTCCTTCTTGAATTAAGTGGGTGTGGCTAATGTCTCACTCTATAGTTACGGTACGGTTGCTTGGTTATGGATAGATCTTGTGTGCGAAGGCTCGAGGCAAGCTGTGCAGTCAGAGAATCCTTGACTCCACCAGCAGAACAGCCAGACCTGATACCAGCCGCTCTGTCCTTCCTCTTCCTTCATCATTATTCTGAAAGCGCGACCAGTTTTAGTGTGTTCGGACTCTGCTGGCTTTGCCAGTTCTTTACTTTGGAGGTACAGCTTATTGACTCAATTTCCTTTTGTGTTTAGTGCCACTGGTGAGTGCTCCTCCAGACAGTGCCAGCAATCTTTTCATTTTTCCACTGCCAAGTCCACTACGTTTTAGATTTACCTCCTGGATTATTGGAGCGTGTTTATCGTTTATTAATAGAAATTGAACTTGAAAGCATTGGCTCATCATCCGCCCTTCAATTCTCTGTTGCAGAGAATGACACATGCTCAGTCAAAATCAGCAGTTTCACCATCCCAGGTGTAAAAATCCAAACCGCTATAAAACTAAATTTTAGCTGACAATTTTAACAAAAAATTGCACAAGTAATCCAGCTCAAACAATGTGCGATGAGAATAAACACAACACGTTTGTGATTACTCAATGACCAATAATTCAATTTAAGGCATCTGAAGCTGTTCAGTTCCCAGTTAGAAGCTGGCCAGATTCACAGTGACCTAAGTGTGATGGGACAAACCATATTGGACCCATTCCAGATCGAACAAAGTCGCTGCGACAACCAACAAGGCAGGACAATATTTCAGTGTTTCACACTTGGTCTAATGTAAGTGTTTGTTTCGCTACTCGCTCTGCTGGTTATCAAAGAGACAGCACTCAAAACAGATTCACACACAGGGATTTCTGGCAGAAATCCTTTAAAGCTAAGTTGCCTGCTGTCACAGAAATGTGGTTTGTTGCTGAATATTTTATGCGCCATCTATCCTGGAAAGCGCATGGAAAAAAATATAGTTATTATTATGTATGAAGGAAGAAAAAAACACAATTGCTCATTTCCTATTGTGAAGAGGAGGGAGACACCAAAGTGCCTTTTTCCCCAGGAAATGGACGTGGTGTTTTAAGAGCATAAGGACCTGCTGAAGTCAGCTAGAGGTGATCCCTCTTCAATCCCTGATGCTGACAGGAACTCTTGAGCTACAATCCCTGACTGTGAGTGGCATAAACAAGTCACCTTTGACAAAATTCTGGAACTGGATTTGAAAAATGGAGCAGTAAACAGCGGCTTGAAAAACACAATTCTGTCTCATCCATCCATCCACCCTGGTCAAATGATGAGCAGCGCAGATCCCATTCACGATGGAGGGAGATGTTGGACAGTCCCAGGGTGTAAACATTTAATCCAGGGTTGCCTCGGGCTCCACTTGATGTGGGCGCCAATATGTATGACAGTGCCACTTCAGCAGGCGATGAAGAAGCAGCCTCCCCGCAAGAATGGGGATCATTTTATCATGTTGGTGTAAACGTATGGTGTCTGGTGGCATCATTAGCTGAGGCAGCTTCGGAGCCTAAATTTGATGGGGGCTCCATTTTATATGGGGGTGGTTAGAGAAAACTTGCCACGAGCAACATACCGAGCACTTTTAAAGTGCCTTTTAGCATCAAACTTTCGTGCGTCATGACCGTGGATAGCTAAAACTAACTTTACTGCATGAATTAAGCAACAAAAGTAACAGATCTACATGTATATTCCATGGGAACTGATGCATTACAATAAGGCAGATGCAGTTTTTCGGTGCAACAGTTTCAAGCGACATTTGGTGCATCAAATCCTAGAACTGGAAATTCTGAACTCTGGTGATAATTTGTTGTAAAATAACCAATCTGAACACCAATTTTGTAGTGACGTATGCAGAGAGGGAACATTCATCAGAAGGATGAAGACATAAAATGGAAGAGAGACATATTGTAGCCGTTTCTCTTCCATTGAAGGATCAGGTGGACCCACATATGGTGGCAATACTTTCTTTTTGTTTTTTGTTTTGGCCTGGGTTACAACCCATCCTCACTCCCACGGCCTAATATATTGATGTTGGGAAAGTGGACTTATGAGTCCTATACTGATGCCATAGCCAGCCTTCAGTGCTGCATGTTCCGCGGAATAATCCTAATGCAATGGGCAGCGCATCACACCTGGAATGCTACTCGGAAAGGAAAACACGACGGCTATGCATCATCATGCACCACGGGTGGTTGCCTTTGGCGTCAGTATAGGACGCAAAAGTCCACCTATGAAGTCAATATATTACTCACTATTCCTCACTCATTACTGTCCTCTGTAAAACATGTACATATGGAATGTGGAGAGCGAAAATGAAACCATATGAGCATACAGAGCCAACCAATGAGAGAGCAGCGTCGGATCACATGATTGCCTGGAGCACCACCATGACGATTGAAAATACAGTGGATGGGAATGTAAAAGAATTAATATATAAAAGAATACAGCCGTTCATATTTTTAGCCGTGTTTCTGACCTAAGGATCCTTATCCTTATACGAATACTTTTTAATGATGAAGAGTGGCAGCTCTTCTTCCAGTCTCAATCAGATGACTGAGCGACTCATATCTGTGAAGGAAACATCGGCTGTAGGCCTAAGGAGGCTCATTTCAGTTTCTTATGCCCCTGATCTTGTTATTTTGCTCTCAGGACAGAGTTCATTGTGAGTGTATAAACCGTAGACATCTGCCTCCCAGCTCCACTTCTGTTTTTGTCCCATCGTTGCAGCAGAGTGGAATCATTACTGCTCCCGCTGCTCAGATCAATCTCATGCACCATTGTTCCTCCACTTGTAGAACTTTTCCACTTGAGGCAAAGACTTGTTCCCACATTACAGAGAGCGTCCCATCTGTTGGCGACCGCAGGAGAAAATATACAAATGCAGATTTGAAAAGTCTATCTTCAGCTACAACAAGTTGAAACTTTTGAAATAAAAGTTCATAAAGGAAAGAACATCGCCTCTCTTGCCACTGCTTTGCTTATGATTCACCATGAGCTGTGCACACGGTTTGATTACACACAGACTGTATCTAACTAACCATCCATCCGGTTTATTCTGCTCCAGGGTTTTGGGAGCAGCAGCTAATCTTCGACTGGGTGCAACACAGACAAACAAAACACACTCATAAAGGGCCAAAGTTCACCCCCTGATATGGTTGCCTCCAGCTGGACTTCCAATCTTAGACTATGGGGTCAGAGCATTAACCACTCCACGAGCCGATCCCATCTGAAATGCCAAGCCGGCATATAAGACTCTCATAGGACCATGGGGACCCAATGCTGTGTTATTGTTCATTCAGCATCACAAGTGATAAGTTGGTTCCAGGTTCGATTCCCAGTTGGGTTACTTCTTGTTTATTTGCCGTGAGCCAAAACATTTCTTGATTCCGGGAAGTTGTTTTATTGATTTGACTGAATGCTGTGTTTTATAAAGAAAATTGAAATGACCCCCGTGGCAGTGCTTTTCAAGTTAAATAGCACCACTGAAAAACTGCTCAGAACACCTCTGAAGCAAGGCGAAGCAGGTGGTTTTCAGGTTTTATTCACAAACTTGATGGCCCATTTCTGTGCAGGAGAGCTTTGGTCCTACTTCCATAACCTATATCTAAATTATTTACTCCCCTTGCATCCTTTGAGTTGTGACTCCGACCTCGGGGCTGCGGATAAGGGCGTCTCCAAATGTCACTCTGATGATGGAAAACTTTGATTCCTCCTGCACAGTAAGGTCTGGCTTTACAAAGTCACTTTTCCGGAAGTAATTTCCTGTTTTAGATCATGACGCGACAGATTTTCAGCGCAGAAAGTGTCTGAGCTGAGGTGACAAATGACATAAGGAAGCTGCTCCAGCGTATCTTCTTTTTTGAGCCAGAGAGGGATCAGTGAGAGACTGAAGATCTTTTATCAGTTTTTTTTTTTTATGTCATATGATTCGCGTGTTCCGCTGTCCAGTTCAATCCACATCATAATGTACCTCACGGTAGGGAAGCACCATAGTGTTGTTGACATGTAATCTATTTTAAATGACCATATTATTTACAATATCCCTGTCCGAGCTCCAGCTAGCAACAGGACATCAAACCCTGGAGTGAGCGCTCCAGCCTCGGAGGTGTGGAGTGCGAGCACCTCCCCTGTGACATTCTCCCACGGTCCAGTGCGGAGACAGGAAAGGTTTTACACCTCAATATGAAGAAAAAACAGTCAGTAAATGTAGCTAACGGGACACGTCTGCATACAGAGGCTGCGTTATACACAATAACAAAGCAGTGGGTCAGCTGATCGGTCCATGCACGTTATGTTTTTTCCGGCTTTTTTTGGGCCGTTCGAGTTCTGGATTTTTGTTCGAAATCCGAAGCAAAAAAATCTCGAAATTGTTGTTCGAACTCCCATTTGTTCGAATTCTGGGACAATATATTACTGTATTTTTTGGACTATAAGTCCAACACAAAGGTCCTGGTATAACAACACAAAGGTCCTGCTATTTGTATTCATCTATCGTCGTTTGCATTCAGAACTCCTGACGTGGCCATGGAACGGAACACGGCCAACAAGAGAATTGACTAAAAAACAACAAAGCAAACTGGGGGGGAATATTTGACTGTTAAAACACTAGCTTTTAAAGTAAATAAATATCACTTATCGGCATGCACTCTCACCCGTTCGGTCCCTTCATGAGGCCGGGCAGTGCACGACAACTTAAGTTCTGCGAGCAGCAGCGGTATTGCTGTCACTTTGTTATTATGATTATTCTCTCTGGATTATTTTCCACTTGAAGACGTGAAAACCCGCCATAATCGTGACAATTGCTCTGATGCGTCTTGTGTTTGCTGCAGGGACCATGCGAGAGATGGAGAACGCAGGTGCATCATGAACGTATTGTTTACTCCTTGGTCATGTAGGCCAATGTGAAATAACATATAAGAACATGTGAAATCTTATATTTTATACATACAAGTTGCACCTGACTAGAAGTCTCAGGACCAGTGAAACTTTGAAAAACAAATTGTTGTACGGAAAATCCAGTTATGATAGGTCTGTCAACTAAAGGTTACACAACTGAATAAAATCATGTGTTTACATTGTAGACAGGGTCAGTCCTGTGCCTGCACTCATGTGCTACTCTCACAGCAGAATTGTAATCACCTCTGCATAGAATACTTCGGGGCATTGTTAAAGGTTCCAGCGGTCGTCCACGCCAACTTCTGCTCTGAGCACCAAACTTAAATGCCATTTAATGAGGCCCACCTGTAAATGATGCAGGCGCTGTTTCGACAAGTGTCACAATTTGCTGTGTCTTGCCCGGTTCGGTAGGAGAGCCTGTGGAAGAAAAGCAGAGAAGAAATGTGTCAGTGACAGACATTGCGGCTCATATTTCAGCACCTGTGGGTGTTTGCTAACAGCCTGAGATCTCTTCAAATTCTTGTCATTTTGTAAAATTTCCTGCACAATAACTATTGTTTATCTCCGGCATTTGTTGGAGGACTTTTTTTTTTTGATGGTCTCAGATTTGTTGGCTTGGTGGTTAAATGTGGGATCGGCTAGTTTTGCGGTGACTGTTTGAAATGTGTTTTGAGTCTCAGTGGGACTCCCAACTGCGCCATGTACGAGGAGTAATGAAGAATCAATATGCGCTTCACTCTACTGTACAGCTTAACATTTTCTCTCCATTGAACTCAATTTGCTACAGGCGTATTAAGCGGACAAAGGGACAATCAGCATGATAAATTGGTGCTCGCCTGTTTATGGCACAAGCACACAGCCCCAAGGGTCTGCTGTCAGGTGAGTGCAGGAGCGCTGTAATTCTGTATATTGAATTAAACGTGGCTTTGATGAAGGGTTATACGCATGCACGTCAAAGAGGACAGGGTGAGGATGCGGCAGCTTTGATAACACAGGGGTCATTTTTCTTCCATATCCCCATGGTTGAGTTTTTATTACGCCGCAAGTATGCGTAAGTTAATATTTGCAGTTGAGCTGGAGCGGAAGGCTGGGGGTTGGCATGGTAGGAGGGGCAGCCTGAGAGCCACATTTGGAATTACTTGCTGTCACAGTAGCCCTTTGCCCTGATGGATGACATGCGGCGGGGTCCAACCTCAACCGCTCGCCGTGACATGAGAGGTGACCTCACTGCGTGGGAGACAGAACTGACTCTTGATGGGTGCTCAAGGTCAGCAGGCTCGTCCCTTCACCGACTGTCTTTGAACAGCTGCGTGACACTGCAATGACACTGCAGCCATTTAGATACTCCCTTGATATTTAAATTATGATAATAATGCATGAAGCAAATCAGACTGTTTCAAGCCGCCGTGCGGCGCAGCTCAATCATGCTTGTGTATGGAGTATAACAGCCGATCCTCAAGGTGGTTCTGACTGAACTGCTTGTTGGCACGTCTTGTTCACTCCAGTTTGGCCACGTCAGCCGTCCTGGGACAAGTCTCACCCTCATCTCTTTTACTGACCGCTTCCTCTGCCCGCGTGGCTGTAGCTCTTTGCTGTGGTCATAATTCACCTGGAGCAATCGCAAGTAAAATATCACTTTACTGTGAAAAGACTGCAATGTTGAATAGAAAAGTAATCTGTGAAAGTGTGTATTAATATTAGGGTGGTCATGGAATTATTTAGGTAAACAATATGACAGATTGTGGTTCTGGACTGTCTTTACTTGAACAGGTTTATTTTCATGTTGGCGATGAAAAGCACGCCGTGGGTCAGTGGCTGAGAAAACCCCCGGTCATATCATGACACTGTCAGGAGAATATGTGTGATGAAAGTGGTTGAAACAATAAAATAAAAAGAATTACAATAATAATAAACACAATGGCGAACATTTTGACAGTTCCAGTTCAGAAGACTACAGTTAGGAATCTGGGGGCACCAGACACATCATGACATACCTTTTTCACACCTGTGTAAAGTCAGGTCCTCCAAGCTTCCCACTTAAAAGTGAACATTGATTTAACAGGACAGAAGCCCTAATCTTGTTGCTCCAGCTGTAATCTGCTCCCTGTCTGCATAGTAAAGACGCCATAGATCAAACCCGACTATGACAAGGCTGAAATCTGGCCTTTAAATGATGGATCCACTGGCATGCCATATTTCGTGCTAACATATTGCATCAGTATTACATTGAAATTCAGCCTCCATCCTCTCTGTCTATGCAAACAACCATATTCTGCAACGTTATTACAATTTTCTTTCTACATTTGCATCCAAAACAGGCAGTGGGGGGCTTTTAAATATAAACGGATGAGTGTAATATTGAAACTCTCGCCAGACGGCAAGTCCACTGTCATAGCTGGGGGTTTTTAATTCAGTGCTGAGGTCTGGCAGTCCTGTGGAGGCAAACAGTAATAAAGCAGTTTATGAGGGTTATGTCTGGAATTAAGAGAGTGGGAGGAAACAATAGCAGGTTGGGTTGCAGGCTACAAAGGAGAAGGCCAGAAATGAACACAGAGAATTCATCTTATGACAAAAAATTCCTGCAGAAACAAGCGGCTCACCACATGCTTGCGCACAGTTGCGCGTCATACAAGGGTAAGTAATGACGGCTAAACTATTGTCTTCCATTGAGGCCAAACCTCTTAGGGATGTTATCAAAAGCTACCTTGTAACTAAACCTTGTGTTAATGCCAAGAAGGATGAAGGCCCATTAAGATTAATGTTAATTCTTTTCTTCATCTTCCATCACTTGTTCTCCGATGAGGGGGATGGAGCCTAATCCCAGCTATTTCGGGTGAGAGGCAAGGGGACACCCTGGACTCACAGACACAAGCAACCGTTTACTCACACCTATGCACAATTTAGAGTACTCAATCGTCCGAAGTATGTTTTTGGATGGAGGGAGGAAACCAGTGTGTTTCTCTGGTCAAATCATTTCTTTTCAGAGACGACGCCCGAGGTGGCGTCAGCGTTGCCTTTGAGGCGCTTCATCACAACAGATGTCCAGTCGTTATGTCAGAGCGCGACACATTCCACGGCTAAATACTGAAGTCAGGGGCGTACTTACCCTTCTCTCTGTGCTTCACCTTTCTCTAGCTCCTGAATCACTCCCAGTAAGACCTTGATGGTCTCCTGACTGGAGTTAATCAGACTCTCCATGGCCTCCAACTGTGCTTTGATATCCTTGTCACCAGACAAGGAGATAATCTGCGGGGTACTACCACTTCCTGGGGCTTGCACGTCTCCTTGAGGAAAGCCCTCGCTCCTCCCAACCGCTTGCTGGAGTTTGGAGGAAGCGGACACATGCCTGGTCCGACCCTGCCCCTGCGACTGAGCCGAACATTTAGCGCTGTGGGGAAGTGTCTGTGATTGCTGCTCGTGTAGCTGCGGGCCCTTTTTCCTTTTGCAGCTCATAGAGGGGCCTTCAAAAGACTCCATTCGGGTCAAAGAATTCCACTCCACCGGCCTGCCGCCCTTGAATTTGTCCTGTGGGAAATCTGAGTTAGCTAGTTGGCGTTTGGAGGTAGTGCCGGTGTCCATGTCTTCTCTTGGTAATCCTTTGTGTTTACTTTTGGATTGAGGGCTGTTTGAGTGGCCCTCGTCTGAGAAAACTGTGTCCGAGCATGAGGGTCCGTCTATGCAGTTGGCGCTTGAGAGCAAATCCTCAGTGTCGCTGCTGTCGTCCGTGTGGTGAAGCAAGGCTTTGGTCTGCCCTACTATCTTCCCTTTACACTTGAAAGGCTCCCCGACCGTTTCCACATCCTCCCCTTTGATATCACTCAAAAATCCATTCTTTCCCCTGTAATCTTCCACCAGAGCCGTGTGTTTGAAAGTATGTCCCTTTTTCCTCTCGAACGGGAAAGTCTTGTATCGTGTGGTGAGATCTGGCGAAGTCTGTACGCCAGTGCTCTTGGTCACATTCGGAATGGAGCGTCTGGCAGGCATGGTCATGTACTTTCGCTGTCTCACTTTGCAGGAAATGGACCGGGTGTGTTTCCCTCGCAGCTCATTCTGAGCCTCACAGATATCCTTAAAACGAACCTGTAAAGCCCGGTTTCTCTTCTTCACCAGCTGCCCTGACTTTGGGTCAATGCTTTGTGTTGTCGCTGATTCTGGATCGGATTCATCGGAGTCTGACAGCAGGATACATGTGGCGTCGTCTTTGCTCACCATATTTCCTGAAAAGGAAAAGAAGAAATCATGCTTAGCAACTTAACAAGCAAAAGAGCTTCACCTATTCATTCACTATTCCACTTCTTAAAGGGTGGGTTGGGTACATGGCTACTTACTGTGTAACTCAAATCACAACAGTTTTCCATTAGTCTCAATATTACAGCCGTTTTTCCACTTTTACAGTCATTAGTTATGCATTTTAGTATTCTAAAATACACATTCCCTTTTCTTATTTTTATTCAGAACTCGATTACTAGGACCTTTACAGTAAGAAAATGAATTGAATTGGAATAAAGTAAGCTTCATGGCTGTGAGGAATTAATAAATTCTTTTAGTTTGATTCTTGATTTAATATTATTGTCAGTTTTCACAGCATCTCTTAGTAAACTATGGAAACTACAATTATTTTAACAGTTTGCCAATAAACGAACAAAGCAAATGACGTGACTGACTGATTTAAAAAACAAAAACAACCTCCACTAATAAAATGGAGAATAAAAATAAGAGTAAACTCTTCAACAAAAAATAAGGTAAAATAAATCTGAAAATGAAAGAACAATCAGCACTTTGAGTCAAAATATGCAGTGTTAGAACTGACTAGCTTGGTGGCTAATGCTACAAATGGACTCGACGGACCTCAGCGGATGTTTCCAAAAACACCAACAAATGACCCTTCCAAATGCCCAGAGAGTTGTCTCCGGCGACAAGGGAATGCACATGCTTTATTTTCAACTGCCACGTACATAACTTCCTCCAGTGGTGAGGTAGGAGCGGTGTATGTAAGTTACTGGGGAGTCTACACAGGGTGTCGGCCGATAATCGAGATCGTGGCCACGATTATTTATTGACCACAATGAATCCCACAGCTTAACATTAAACTCCAGACTAGATTTTCAGCATGGGGATCCCTGACACAGGGAGGAGAGTGACGTGAGTTACAGTCACCAGTTAGAGTTTGTGTCTGCTACAGATGACAAGATAAACCCAAAAAATAAAGATCACTTGTAATTATTTTGTTTGCAAAGCAAAAACTATATTAAAACTATTATTTTTTGAGTTTGGAGTGAGAAGATGCGATTCAGATTAGCTGGCGCTGTCTCTCCCAAGCTGAAAACAAATAGCTCTTGTTTCAAATGAAGAGGCTCTGCAGAGTGTCACTCCGGCCTTCACTTAAGTGCAGGCAGTGCCTCCAGGTGTCCAGCAGGAGACGTGACATACCCTGTAAGTGTCAGCGCTCCTGTGCCAGGTGGTGGACAGGAACTGTTTCTTCTTGTGGCCCAAATAACATGTGGCATGTGACTGTAATGTTTTGTAAATAGTGAACGCCAGAGGCATCTCCTGCGTTTGCTAAAACTCAACACGCAAATATACAAAACACAACTCAATATTGGAATTCTAATTGATCAAGCTTCTTTTTACACATGTGGGGCTTTTCAAGGTAAGACAGTCCCTAACCTCCTGCTTCATTTTGATGTTCTTTTGTGTGCTGCTACAGTACGTCAAAATGAAAAATGAACTATATAATGAAATAGGGCTGTGTTGGAAACAAAAACAAAACAAAAAACAAGACCCGGTAGTCCGGTTTTTAGGTGAGCTTCACAGTTCAAATCAAGTAAGTAAACAAAGAACTGTCATCCCCAGTACACTTGAACGTTCAGCATTCTTCACTCACATTTGAAACATCATGTCAAGAGATGAACAAATCACAATAATCAAAACATAATGTAGCCGTGGCAAAACTGTTTGGGACAACCCCAAATTGAATCCCATTATCTCCAGAAAATTTCCCTGGAACACATTCATCCACAGTATTTTGCAACAAGCAGATGACTACACAGCCTCCTAAAATGAAAAATGCAAATCAGAAATCAACGATGGAAGTGTCCTAGTTTCACTAAGACCTCCAGAGGGCTGGATGAAGACAATCAAGGGGCCACATGAGGCCCCAAGGCCATGCATTGCCTTAACTTGCTTTTGAGTTTTTGGTTTTATAACTGTGGGAGGACTTTTATATGAAGAAGGTACCCACGCGGGCTCCATAACCTCCAACATTTCTCCAAGTTGCGGTCAAAACGTCAGCCAACAATTCATCTTCGGAGGGTGCTCGGGGCACTACTTTGCACACTAAAACAAAACAAGCCAAAACAGGCTTGTCGGGTTAAAATGGTTAAACATTACAGCAGCATTCAAAATGTAGGTCATTAATGAGCTGTATGTGAGAGTGGAATGTGAAAGATCTGTCACCGTTCTGACGTCAAACACGAAGCGATTCTCAGCTGAGCAGCGTTGGAGAGCAAGCTTAACAATGTTTAATGCCACACAGTCAAGCAAGGGATTTCATTCTCTTGCTCACCACTGAGACAAAAAAAAACACTGCCTTATGTATTGATGACTTTAGTTTGATGTCTGTGAGCTTCTAAAAGCAACACAGTGTCCTAGTCATTACTCGAGTCATTCAACAGGAGGGATCGAAACATGAAGACTGCAGATACAATCTGGTGATTCGATGTGAATAAGCACTGCAGATAATCAGATATGATTTGGGGTTTCTAGGCCACCGAAGATTAAAAGAGACAGTGACCATGTCTCACTTTTTTACATCAGTGCTGCAGAGAGCAGGTTGTTTTTTTTTGCAGAGACACAGTGGAGGGAATTCCTGACCTCACGAGGATTCATGGTAATCTCAGAGAGCAACACGGCCAGAGACGCCTCCAAGGCTGTGGAGATGAGAGCAGGGAGAGGAAAATAGATACACACACACAAAAACAATATCAGGTTATAGAAAATTGTTGGTAGTTTGCCGCACCAATTTCATGCCCAGGCGCGGGCAGATACCAATCGTCCTCCACAGTGCAATGTTAAGACTTAAAAACAAAAAAAAAACATGAAACAAATCAGCACAAATTGTTGTTTGATGCAAATGATTCTAGCTGTCAACAACAACAACAACGTGGTTATTGAGGATCACAGCTAGGATTTTTTTTTCTTATCTCAGCTCTACAAGTCAAACTTTCTTTTTTTCAAATTCCAGTCCTGCAACTTTGTCTGTCTATGATCCAGCTTCTCTGGTAACATATAATACTTGGCTGTGAGGTTTTAGTTGATCATGTAAGAGTTATGAGCCGCTGTCTTTCGGGAAGACAACTTGAAATGCATTGAACATATTTCAATATAATTTACAGGATATGTCACCAGCAGGTCAAGGAATACAGCATTACATTTTGGTGACGTGCCAGGCTACCGTGCACTCAGCAGGGCCACTGCGGACTTGCCAAAACTGTTGCAGGCTCAAACAACTTTCTTGCTGAGGAAGTTCCAGAATGATAACATCTGCTCTCCCATTTACCAGTATAAATAAGATTTTATTTCTTTTTTAAATTAGCATGATACAAAGAGAGAAAGTTTAACTTAACAATGAGATTAACCTATTGCAGCAATCTTTTGCCTGCATATTACAAGCGTGATATTACCACCTCAACTGATTCAATTTGTCATTTTGATTATTGTAGTGTAATTATTTATTTTAAATCACAATGATGAACAGTAACCAAAAAAAAAGAGCAAACACACTGTTGAATGTTGAATAAAAAATATTCTTATTATGAAAGAGCATTGAAATATATAAAATATATGAAAAAATAGGGAAATATTTATATAATGTTTGTACATTGCATTTGAAGATATTTCATTTAATATTTAGTGACAAGTATGTGGCTGTAGCTCCATTAGCTTGGTTTTGTGCTGCCACGGCTGTGTCCACAGAGGAGAAGGAAGCTGGTAGCTATTCACACTATCATATATTCCACTCCGGAAGACAGACAGTAGTGGTCTTTGTTGGTCTTCAGTTGTGATTGTTTTCATTAAATAAATAAATTAAATCTAACATTTTTCTCCTTTTGATACATTCTTTTAGCGGCTATAGAAAAGTCCATCATCCCTCTGGTTTAGGCAACATATTAGTAGCGTTTAGTAGTTCTAGTTTGTAATCTAATCCCTTTCTGCGATGGCAGTATGTTGTCCCTTCCTTTTCACCTCCTATGTCACAGCACCACTGACCGCTAGCTTCAAAAGTTCAGATGACGGTGATCTTCATCGACATGAGCCCAGAGGGCCAGACAGTAAACTGCAAACAGCATTTTTGACTCGAAACAAATCTTACATAAGAGGCTCAGGTCAATGGGAGTTTAAGGTTACACAATTGTTCCTCAGCCATGTCAGCAGGTAATGAAAGTGAGGAGGAGATAATTGAGAGTCATCATCACAAGTAAAGCCCCTCACCCCCAGGGGAGTCTTAGGCTCTCGGCCTGCTGACCCAAGACAACACTGCCACGATGAAAACCATCATCAAATATACCGACAGTACAATAACAGTAGCGGGGCCTGTTAAAGACGCCGACAAGGCAGCTTACAGGACAGTGGTGCCGTTTGATTCAGGAGGTCAAGACACCATCACACACTACCAAACACTGACAGGTCAATAGTGTGAAGTTCCAGATAATGTCTGCACCCTCAACAGCAACACTGCAGTCATCGAAAAAAAAAAAAAAAAAAAAAAAGATCTGCCTTCACCGCTTTGCTGCATAGAAGAAACTTTACTACACAATTCACAGCATCTTCCTGTTTTATCAAAGAAGTCAAGAACAATAGTGTCCAGAAGAGTTATGAAAGCAAGCAGGAAACTATCGACCCTTCGCCACCACAGCGACAAGTAGGGCAGCCATGTCGCTTCAGAACAAAACAAAGAAACGGACAAACACTTACAGGCCATCTTAGGGCTAATGTGAGAATCTTTCTTGCGTGGGAGGCAGATGAGGAAATTCAGCAGGTCATGATAAAATATGAATAAATATAGCAGAAACTCTGGTCACTGATGATGGACCTGACATGACCACGCCCTCAAAACAATGCCACCAAAAGTGAAGAAACAGAGGAACAACTACTGTTCCAATGATACCAATGTGGAAGTGGTGTCGATGGCACCTCCAACAACGCCTTGGACCCTCCTCACATATTAGGAGAAGATCCAGGACGTGGAACTGCTTCTTCCTACAGGTGTTGTGACGGAACACTCCAATATATCCATCACAAGTTTCATTATCCTATAAATAGTGGTGTATAATGAGCTCCTCATACTGCTATTCCTATGCAGTTATCATGACGGGAATATGTTTCAGATGTTACAAAAGCGACCTCTGGACCTGGGCCATCGAGTCCTCCTCCTCCTCGCTGTGTACATCGAAGTGGCTGCATAAATAGTGTATGACAGCAGTAAAATTAAATAGTGAAGGTTTTATCAACGGGACTCCACTTGAACACCGCAGCACCATTTAGTTTGTGCATGTTTCTTATGAGTCCGAGGTGTAGATAAAAATCCAGGGACACTTGGATCAGAAAAATCAAAGTGTTAATAATCGCCTTTTTAATGGGCTGATATTTTACTGTTTCACCTGCTGAAATGGCCGACAGCATTTGGCTTCATTTGCATATTAGAAATCGAATAATCGCCAGCGATTTAATTAAGACTTGCTGATGATCAGCGGCTCATTAACAGAACCGCCACCACATGAAAATTGTTCATTTCTTGGTAATGAATTTTACCATCGCACCAGACTGGATATGATTTCTGCGTTCACTTCTGAAGCCCTCTTTTTACCTGAGGAATTCAGTCAACACCAGATTGTTAATGTCCAAAATGGCTTCTGATATCAAAACAAAGTGCCTCGGGAAACACATTTCATTGCTCATGATCCAACGTGAATTTCATCGTTTCATATCTCATCTGTGATGGAGCAGATTTCACACTGATGGACGAAGCGCGGTGCAGCGTGACAAGGACACATGATCCGGTCGGAAACGAAGATTAGGTAGGAGTGGGTTAAATCACACGACAAGACGCAGCAGAATGGATCATTCATCACCAGAAGGAAGATATCTTCTCTTTTTGTTGCTCCGTCTGTGGAAAGTAATCATGTTAAGTCATTTAGAGACAATATAAATCCATCAAGGTGATTGTTCTGGACGTTAACAACCATTCTTCCATGTTCTTCGGGAGCAATTGTATTTAGACAGCACCGAGACGAATCGCAGTAGAACACCTTCTTTATTTCAGAACCAGTTGACTGTGTACTCTTCTTTCAAAGGCTTTTTTTTCACCTTCTCTGGACTGCAGGCTGGTGGTATTTGTGGATGGCGCTGACAAGGACAAGGACCTTTCACAAGTGTTGCTCTGTTTTCCTTGGGATGGCTGCCATGTGCTTGACCTTGCACATGACCCACAGTCACTTCATTTCAGAAAGTGGACGGTGAAAAAAACAGCGCTAGTATCACTTTTGAAACTCACTTTTTAAACTTACTTACTTCATATTGTTATTATTGCTGCTATTGATTGGCAGCTTCTCCTGTGATGAGATACATATCCCAATACAGGAGTGGCGGTACAAGATGTGATAGATTGCAATACTGTCAGATCAGCAATATATGGCAGTAAGAGCCATCATTTTAAAGGGCGAAATTAAATACTGCAGGACAATATTATGAGGATGAAAAAAAGTTTATCGTTATGACTTTAGTCCAGTTAGACTTGTAGTTAAATTTCACACTCCAACAGAGGAATGAATCGCTGATCAAAAAATAACTCCAGTGTATAGATAGAAAATGTGAGTATCTATGTATTAAATATAGACATAAGCAACATATATGGACAATATGGAGACAAAGCACACAGTCAAGTATTGCAATATTTCAGCACAACTATTGATACGATATCACACAATCAAGTATGAAGATATCTGAGCATATTTTCTTACAGTATTCTTACAATATATTATTATTATTATTATTATTATAATCAGTGTCAGAGACTTTTGGCATTAAAGTGATTATAATGAAGGCGTCCCTCAAATACCAATATCTGCGAATTATTAAAGTGAAAATTAAAGACAATTTTGACAGTTAATCTTCAATTATGTGTATTTGTTCAGCTTGTGGCACACAGTACGCTGTGTTGCATAGATTTTATCAAGGTGAAATAATCGATGTTTGAAGACAGAGACACCTTCTGTCGAAGGTTAACAATTACATTGCACACTTCAGAAAATGATGTATGAAGAATAAAATCACATTCATCACACCATCTGAAATGCATCAAAATGAGCGACTGGTCATGAGTACAGAACGTAATAGACACAGCACAGCACTCTTTACTTCAGTCGGGCCACCAGCTGGTTGGTGTGTAGGCAGGAGTGTCATGTATGGTGACGTGTGGCAGCCACATCATGTCATACGCTTTTTTTTTTCAAAGTCTGTTACTACTCTCAATCTATTCTTAAATACATACAAACTAACGACAAAACAGAACCAATTCCTCTAAGCGCTATCTTCACCATCATGTGTATCCCCAGCCCATACCTTGAAATGTGATATTTCCCAGCGCATGTGATGGCAATTTTTTGCTGACCCAATGGACATGAAATTATAAGGGAGCATTCTGTGACTTTTGGATTCATTTTTCATCCAAAAAAAAGCTGGCAATGGGTGCAATGGTGCCCCAGCGGCGGAGGGAGGACAACCAGGTGCTCTATCCATTCTAGTACCGTTTAGATAACATGTCGATTACATGGCCTCTGTTAGTCCCACAGAGATGAAATTCAACAGTCATGTGGCTAGGACTTCACGTGAGTTTTGATAGATCTGTTTTCCATCACTTAGCTTTGTCTGAAATGACGCATCTGAGTGCAGGTATCTCTTTGGCAATCAAAAGTGCCGTTCTTGAGGCTCTCTTCTGTTTGACACTGTGAGCCAGAGACGCAAACAGTCGACGCTCCCTGACTCAAATGTGGAGTGAGACTTGGAGACTTGAGAGAAATTCAGAAATGGCTGGTTGCAAGGCTTCACTATTGACTGATACTGACAACTGCAGACCAGCTCCACCACACACTGCAGCACAACACTAAATAAACGCAAGAATAATTTAAAAAAATGTAATAATATTCATAATATTATCATAATTTTAGTTCAGTACAACCTGATTTGGATGATTTGTGCCGTGTATATTTCTACTGAATCGCCATTAATGTGGGACGTACTCCGACTCATTTCTCTCAGTTGGCAACAGCAGCCTGTTTCAGATGCAGGATGCAAAGTCTTTCATGTGCTGTCTAAAAATCTTCTTTCTGACCTTATTCATGGGAGGCAGCTTCAGAAGCCTCCGCTACACTGAACACGAGTTGCTATCAGAGGCAACTAAATGCTAATTCACACACCAGGAATCAATAGATGCTTCTTCTTGTGGGTATTCACAGCAGATCGTCAGCAGCATCTTGAGAAGACGTCAAGATTATCTTCAGATCATTGATCAAGAATCTGTCCTCTCCTTCCTCCTCTCGCCGTTTGCAAAGCGCAATGACCCGAGGTCCAACTCTGATTTGGCCTCGGCTATCCAACGGATTATGAATAATGCATTGACTCTAAAATTGCAAAAGTAATCCTCTGAAATCTCCTTATGAACGGCAGTGGCCCACGTTGTCTGTTCCAATCGCCCTTCATGCAAAATGCTGCGTGATTGTAGGATGTAGGAAGACAGAAAAAAAAAACAAAAAAAAAACACCTTCAACTGGACTGATTTATTATGACCACTGGTGGTGTAGCAGGCTGGCTGTTTGTGGGGAATATTCAATTGGGAAGGGGGTCGGTTTCATTTTCTGTGCTGTACAAGGTCTTAAACATTGCTGACTCATGATTTATGCTCAAAGCCGACAAAGGGAGAGAGAGGGAGAGCGGAGGAGGGATTGCTCTCCTGTTTGGTATTGCATCCATGTCAATCCATATCAACACAATAATTACTTAAAGGCATCTGCTTTTTTTCTTTTTATCGCATGAGGTTAACTGTCGCGCCACTCTTGTTAAGTAATGTAATTAACAGAAGTCCCCACTCGCCCAACAGAACCCTCTGCTGCATCATCAGCAAAAACAGCATCAAACATGAGGGTTTATGGACATGCAAGGTTAAAGTGTGAGCTACAGCGCTTTACGAATCACCACGCAGGTTGCCTCTCTGCTTCACGTGTGGAATATTTTGCGGGTTATTTACATATATTTAAGAGCGTGACATTGCACCAAAGATGCATTGATAACCAAAGGAGAATATAGCACTGCATCACTCCAGATGCTACAAAAAATATATTGAGTTTTGTTTATTTTTTTTCATAAAGCAAACAATACTTCACCGAATACACTCAAGCTCTTTCATAGGTCCACAAAAGCATCACACTGTGGTGGTAAAGATCCACTTTCCATCCTCTGGAGACCAGTGAAAGTTTGGCTTTAAAAGATTTATCAGTCAACTGCACTCTGTTAAGATGGGATCTTTTTTTTTTTTTTCATTTTAAGGGGGACTCCATCTGTTTGATGAGAGTACTGGCTGTCAGATGGAAGTTATGAAAGGATATTCCAGTAAATTCCCGTTGAGTTAAAACAGCAATCTCAAACAGGGATGGGAATCTATCACAGGACCGCGCTCACATGGGAGGAGTGTGATGGATGTCATGACACATGAGATGAGTGAAAAATGCTGAGGTAGACATGACGCAAGATCAATAGACGAAATCCTTCGTGCCGTCTTGGGCGATATATTTTCATGGGAAAGACGGTCGTGAGGACCTGGCTTATTTACCACTCGGGGGTCACTTGCTGCATCTAAATTCGTCATTTGCTCCGCAGTTCTGCTTCTGGAAATCAGCGTGTTATCAATAAATAACTGCAATTTCATTCCTATTATTGATCAACGCCACTGGAGGATACTGTCATGTAAATGCAACATGTTTGTCACAGACAGCTGCGATGAGCCTTTTTTTCTGATTAGTCATTTCACCTACTGCTCAGATGCAGAGATGCAACCCCCATCCCTAAATTATCCATATCTCAATCCTCTGAGGACGAGCCTGCGCCACCTGACTTGGACTCAATTCCATGACAATTTCCAGCTTGTTATCAGTATTAAAATGCAAATCACGAGAGCTGATCTGCACGTCCAAACACAGAAGTGCAACTCTTACCTTGAGAAACAGATCAGAGGAGGAAAGGACAAGAGAAAACCCCGTAGAGCCGGCGTTCATCCTTGTATTCATTTGCTTCCCGGGTACAGTCCAGCCGAGTGAGAAGCAGCCGGCACAGTGACAGCTGGAGTAGTTGGTGCACATCCGGCAAAAGATTCAGGTTACCACCGTGAGAGGTGAGGAAAAAAGGAGACAGATATTGCCTGAAAACCTCATGGTGTCCTTAAGGTTACTCCTTTCGCTCCCTCTTTTCCTTCACCATCACTGACACACTCAACGGGAACAGACACTCACACACGCAGCGGAGATCTCCATCTCGCTGTGCTGCTACTGCAATCCCTGTGCATTGGTGATTGAGAGTGTGTGTCTGTGTGTGTGTGTGTATGTGAGGGAGGGAGGCAGGGAGAGGGTGGGCTGGTGGGTGGATGGGTAGGTGGATGTGGCAAAGGGAGAAAAGAAGGAGAAGGAGGAGGAAGAGTGGAGGGTAAAAGCTGCTGGGGAGAATCCAGAGTTGAGAACTGCATGGTCGGCGAAGACCCCCCCCCCTAACTTGGACAGCTCCACGGGCTGACACTGAGCTGTTATGTAATCTCAAGGAGCCGACGGAGAAGATGAGCCGAAATAATAACGCATTGTGCTTTTTAATTGGATGCCTCCTGATCCCCCCCACCCGCTCGCACATCTGACACATTGTTTATGATACATGTTGCGGGGGGCAGAATCCAGCCAAGACAAGGGGCTGGAGCAGCACAAAGGGGAGAAGAGAAATGGCAAAAAGCCAGTGGATCAGCAGTGTTAATGAGAATCCCAGACCAGAGCATGAACAAAAGTTAAAAAAACAGTGAGACAATGAGGCGGAGGATTATGCATATTTCAGTGGAAAATGAGCAACAAAGGTGACATACGTTTTTTTGTTTTTTTTTTAACGTCTGACTAGCTATAAATACTTAGAAGCCATTTGACGGCGTTAATGAGCTTCTGAAAGAGGTGTCACTCTCTTTTTTTCTTCAGCAAGCACTGTTGATTTTTGAAAATGTCAGTAATTACACGAGGTATTTAATGAGTTCGAACCAGATTTCAAAGTCAGTACAGCCAGGTGCGGGTGGGTTATGTCACCGACTCAACAGATGTAAACACAACCCGCTTTTCTCTCGAGATCAGATGATCATCAGGACAAAAGTTGAAGGATACAGTTAACAGAGTTCTGTTGGGCAAAGTTGCTGAGTCCATCCTCAAGTGCATCTGAATTCTACAGAGACACCTTCTGTCTTAACAATTACATTGCACACTTCAGCTGAGGGGGTTTTGCTCTGGGTTTGAACCTCTGTTTCAATGGCCTGTCCGTAGCCAGCAGCAGGAGTGAGGGTCTTTAAAGCGAGGGTCGGAAGCCAATGGGAACTGAGACTGAAGGGCCAGTCAGCCGAGTTTCTGCAGCGATGTTGACATGGAGGATCGCGTCCAGTTGGAGATGATAGTGAGGTAGACGCAGACCACCTCAGGGACCACCCCGGCTTTCTTCTTAAAGCTCCCACTTATTTTCGTACAGTGGGAAGTGATGTAAAACTCTTCAGTCACTCATCAGATAACCACAGATTTACTGGATTAGATAAGATGGAATCACAATTAACAGCTGAGTTTCAGAGACTCAAGATACTTGAGTAAGTCTGATCACTCCGCTTATGGAAGCAACTTGAAGCAGAACGAGAAAAAAAAAAAAAGACGATTTCAAATGCATTTTTTTCCTCCCCAAAGGCCAAAGGGAGACGTTGCCAGCTCAGTGATCTGCAGACTGCTGTCTTATTGATTTAATTGTCTGTTTTCCTCCAAGCCTCCCCTGCTCATGGCTCTATGATGAGCGTCTGACTGAAGACCCCGCACGCATGCTGATCTGAACCCGCCACAAACCCCGGCACCCTCACGTTCAACAGCCAAATCACACTGTGCTTAATGAGTGGAACATTACAGAGCTGACAAGTGGGAGAAATCTCGCCCTTCCACCAATCCCTTCTCAACTACCACTACTTTTATTGACTTGCCCAGGGCTCCGTTGGGAGTCGAGATTTATGCACTCAAAAAAAACTGCGGTAGTAGATGACTGTCAGCTTAAACATTCATTACGCTTGACTCAGTGACAACTCCCACCCCGCAGGTACTTTTCATGCGGAATTGTCATGTGAGTAAGTATTTCAATAAATGGAGGGCATTAAAAGTGTACCGAGCTATTCATTGTTGTTAATGAGGCTTTTAAAAGTCGAAGCCAGAAGCAAAAGACGGCAGCTATGGAAGCATGGCATGAGTATGAAGAGTGCACAACATTCATTTCAAGGGATCTGTAGAGGTGGCGGAAATTATAGTTTTACTTTTTACTACACGGATAAAAAAGATGACCTGTGTGAAGTCACATGCCAAAATTCATCAATGCTGACCAGAAACCTTGGTGTTGAAATCCTCTCTTGTAGAATGTCAGGGTGACTTACGGTGTGCGTCAAGTCCTGAAAACTAATCTCACTGTTGTGTACATCGGTGTATAAGCTGCTCACCAGTTACCTGTCCTCCATTCTTAGGCCTGGTCCATATCAAAATATCTTTTTTTTTTTTTTAAACCAACATTTTTCGTTTTCTCTGAAAGACAAAGCCCAGTCAGACATGCACATGGCAACTGAAAACAATGCAGTGCACATGCCAGGCCTGTATGACAAGCCGTAAAACGCTCATGAAAAATGGAAAAGAAGGCGCAAGTGTATGAAAAAGCTTGAGTACTGTATACACAAAAGACTGACAAGAACATGGTGAATCGTGTGGGGTGGGAGAGACGGTCTCTGCACTGAATCAGACCGGATTTCAGTTGTTATTTTAGGGGTTAATATTACCCCTGATATGGCTCTCCTGCTTAGTGAGAGAAACACATGGCCATTTGAATGGCTTTAAATAGTGTCTATTTAAATTGTTCTGTGTAGAACGAAGGAGCATCATCCCGTGTCTTACCCAACCTCCTTCTTGCTTTTAAGTGACATGCTGCCCACGGCGTCAGGATGTGCTGCTGAAGGTGGAGCATCTGGTTCAACTGAAAGAATAATGCATGAACGCGTAACACTGAAGGCTGCCATTGTCCTCAGCATAGGACGCAAAAGTCCACTGTCCAAACGTCAATATATTAGGCCATGGAAGTCAGGATGTGTTGAAGCACTGATGCATCAACATGTCACACAGAAGGGCTACTTGGTTTCATTGCCCTTACCGCTACATTCAAGATGAAGATGATCTGGATTTTGTCCAATGTCGATGGACAATGTCTGTGTTGTGCGTTGACATATTAGGCTTCCATTTGAATCAAATGTGTTTCCTCACATAGCATCTCCTGAGACCTTTGGAAGCACTTCACCGTGCTGTACATTAAAAAAAGTGGTTGGGATATAAGAATTATGAAAAAGCCTATACTGAACGCAACAGAACTCAAGCCAGTATATATTTTCCCGAAGACATCGCCTTCTGTTCTCAGCCTTCTCCCCTCACCTGATCATCGAGTACTCGCCTGCCCAGTTTTCCCCATTATCAGCCAGCGCTCTGGGGAACATTATTTGCCTTGCAGTTTTGTTTGCGTCTCTTGTGGAAGAACGGCAGGCTACGACCCCTAAATTTCCACATTCAATTCCGCACGAGTTGTTTATTGGTGTTGACCGTGTCTGTTCAGCCATGTCACAGTCAATCACCTCGTGACTGAGTTCATGGGAGAGAATTAATAAACGACTGTTTGACGTATTAAGTGACAGAGTGAGAAAGCAATAGTGACAGATTAAGTATTGGAGCCATTAACAGTGAATGGCAGGCACTGCACTGGTGGCACTTTCTTTTTTACATGACAGTGACCAAAAGGGGGCTACAAAGATGATGAAGTGAAACATAGTGTTGTTTAGAGTGTGACTCATCGGTTGAGTCACTGACACTCTGAATAAGGGAGCAGGGAGCGTTTAGAAGAATGAACAAGGCATGCCAAACACTGTTTCCATGTCTGAGGGGAAGCCAGACGGTTGTCAAGCAGATCTATGACTGGATTCCGTTTGGATAGTTCGCGTCACTTTGTGAAGGAAAACACAAGCACTCCGAACCAAACCGGAGAGATTGCAAGTTTTAAACGTGTGTCAACTGGAATTAATTATTTAGTTTCCTGGTGATTTACCTAAATATGTAGTAAAGCCAGAGACACTTCGACTACAAGTAGCAATCTTTGCGCCAGTTAAGACTAAGGTTAGGTCTCCAGATCAAGGACGTCGAGCTACTGCTGGACTACCACCTGTTTTCCTTAGAAGTGAGAATGGCTTCACTTTCAATGCAGAGAAGACAAAAGAGTAGCAAGCCCCAGTTAAGATAAAGGTTAGGTATCCAGATCAAGGACGTCTAGCTACTGCAGGACTACTACCTGTTTGCCTTAGAAGTGAGAATGGTTTGACTTTCAATGCAGAGAAGACAAAAGAGTAGCAAGCCCCAGTTAAGATAAAGGTTAGGTCTCCAGATCAAGGACGTCGAGCTACTGCTGGACTACTACCTGTTTGCCTTAGAAGTGAGAATGGTTTCACTTTCAATGCAGAGAAGACAAAAGAGTAGTAAGCCCCAGTTAAGACTATGGTTAGGTCTCCAGATCAAGGACGTCAAGCTACTGCTGGACTACTACCTGTTTGCCTAAGAAGTGAGAATGGCTTCACTTTCAATGCAGAGAAGACAAAAGAGTAGCAAGCCCCAGTTAAGATAAAGGTTAGGTATCCAGATCAAGGACGTCTAACTACTGCTGGACTACTACCCGTTTGCCAACAGACCGAGCTCCTCAGCCAAGGCATGGCCCCCTGGAAAGGTACCGTGATGGATGATCACTTGATGACCACGGGCGCCAAGCCAAAAATCAGGCTCCGCTCCAGTCAGCTTGAAGAATGGTCGATAAACATCAAACCTTGCCCTCAAGACTTCGCCCTTCTTCGCCACCCACCAACGCCAGGCCAGAGCAAGTAGGTGAGTCACTATGTGGGAGAGTGAATAAGTATATTAGTACAGTAAGTGACTTTGATCAGGCAGCAGGAAAAGAGCAATTAACCCATATTGGGAGAGGTCCGAAGGCCAGAGGCAGAACCGGCCTCTCGCTCCCCATTGGATGCAGATGATTTGAATCCTGCCTCTTCATTTTCTGTGTTCTATCGACTATATGATTTAAAAAAAAATAATAATAAAATAAAAAAACTCCACCGCTGCTGCTGCCCTTCACTGAATAAAAGCAGATGTTTCTCAAAATACGGAAGTTCCACACTGCGACAGCAATTTTATGTCTTTCAGATCATTTCACAATTCTTCAGAGGGATTCTCACTCAAAGATGAAAAAGTGCGTCGTCAAACGCTTCTCTCAGATCTGCAGCACATCCCCAGGTGAGAGCCGGATGTTTGTATTAGCATATGAAACAGCCAGTAAACATAGATTTTTATCTTTTCTGCAAAATTATGCGCAAGTACGTTTTCTACTGTATGCAGCGAGCACAAGGGAATCAGGACAAGATGGAGCTGAAAATATAGCCACCGACATAAATAAGCAATGTTTCCTTTACGCCAGGCAAGTTCGCACACTCCCGTAAATGATATGAATAATATTTCAGAGTGTTTGATCACGTATGCAGTGAGACGTGATAAATAAAAGCAGCCGGCCTGTGTGAGATGTGACAGATCACGATCTTCCATCCTCTATGCCATCAACGGACATTTGCATTCAACACCATGTACATCAGTCCCCGCCTGCAATGATTCATTCAACACAACAGAGGTGGACTGTCAATGGCTTGATGCGGCAGTCATCATCAAGTCGACTGCAGTCGACGGCTGTTCTACATCAGCCCCATTGGCCGCATGCTGCCCTGCACCAGCATTATTGATGGCTGTGTGGACTGTAAATGAGGTGCTGAAGCAATGAGAAACTGTGATGGGTGGTTTTGGGTCTGATGGACGACAGTTTCGTGTCAAAGTGGAGTCTTTGAAAAAGCTCAGAAGTGAGGAATGACAAAGAGGTGTGCAGTTGTTTTTCCACCGTCTGGTGAACACAGCGGCTACTCTCAAGTGGACTTTTGTGCCAGAGCTTGACACAGACGTCGGCCATTTGTGTTTCATGTTGACACAATAGGCGTTCAATTATGTGCTCATGACCCTTCGCAATGTTTCCTGTCACTATAGGCAACAAGTCATGTTCAGAAATACAGAGGCTGGGGTTTGGATTAAACCATGGGCTGGTGCGCCTTTCATTGGATACTCAGTATCATGTTACATGGCGTGTACACTATATACTCATTTCAATCACAGTCCTTAGCCACATGAAGTGTTATATTTGCCAAATAACACCCAATGTCCAGCAGCGAATGTGCCCCCTAAGACACGTTCTTACCCCTCCCCACTTCCTTTTGTCGTCATGAAAAAAGCGTTTGACGGTGGATGCAAAAATCACTTGAGAAAAATTGTTTTAGATGCCTTAGAAGTGCAAAAAGAATGCAATCTTATTACTGTTTCCATTTGTTATTTTGCGATTATTGATTATATTAAGCAGTTTCTTGACCTGTTTGCATCCAGAATACCCTTAATGTTTGCTTATTTGATCATCACCAGAAAATGTCATGTTTCTTCATCCCCCAAACATATCTCACTTTATCGTCCGCTGCCATTTTTCCAGCCATCGTTTTTCATAAAATCTATTTCTATAGCAAAAAGTTGTATTTTCCGCTTGTCAATATGCAGAGAAATCCACCTCCAACTTTTTTGGTGAATTTCTCTTTTCCATTAATTTTTCCATTAATGTTTATTTTTGCTATTGGTGAAAATTTGAACAAGAATAGGTGGCTGGAAAGGAGACCATGCTACTCCCTTTAGCTAGAGGTGAACAGGGTTATAAATACTAGGGTCATAGCGCCACCAATAGGGATGTGATCAGTCGAATGATTGGCATTATTTCAGAAGTATACATCACTAATTCATAGGGACCAGTAGGCTACCACTGTGTCTCCTAGTTAGTACAGCAGGCGAATCACCCCATCCAGAGGGCCATTGACTACTTTGGGATTGTAGCCCGAACTACAGTAGTAGACACAGTGGTAAGTGTATAAAGGCTGACAGCCTATCAATGGACCGATAACATCTGTTTCAGGTGGTTCACCGAACATCGAAGGGTAGCTAAGAAGACCCAATGTCAGTTCTACATCTGTCAGTGGTTGAGGTAGTTTGGTGTGGAGCCTGATCCTCAGCAGCTTTTCCAGCAACAGTGTTGAGAGCATCCTGACGTGCTGCATCGCTGTGTGGTATAGCAGCATGTTGAGCTCTATCTCCTGCAGAGAATGGCGAGGGCTGCTGAGAAGATTATCACTTGCCCCTCTATTCACCTATGTGGGACAGCTCCCTCAATTCTTTGGGACCTGGAGAAGTTGAAAATGCATCCACAAACTCCACGTGCTTTCTTTCTTTTGAGATCATTTCTTCAGTTGGGAACATTTAATGAAATACTGAGTATTTAATGAATACTGTATGAAAGGCCACATTTCTCTGCCCATACTGTAGTTGTACTCGTACCACTTGTTTTCATTCACCTTGACTTTGTTCATTTTTATGTTGGATTATACAAAGAGCTTGGAAGAGGAAGGGACGGCTCGTTGGACAGCTGTTCTAAAGCCCATGTCTTATATGTAGCAGCCTCCTCTGCAAATACAAACATGTATGTCAGATAAATCAGGCAGCACTTTCTTTATCTTAATGGGTTTCCGGAGTAATTGGTTGTTGTCAGTTATTTGCTATGCACAATGTGTCTGTATCTCGTGGGATTCCTTTCAAACACAGCGTTATCCGGCTCAGGCACTGAGAAACTGCATGCTCCTGTTGTACTGACGACCAAACTAAATGAGTAAAAGACTGTTTTTCTTGTTTTGTTTTTTTTCCCCCATGTAGTTTGAATGTCAATAGTGTCGAGGAGAAGGAGAGAAAAGTTTCTATAGTTTTCATGGTCTTAAGTGTTCAACCAGAGGTGAATTAATGTCAAAATATATACATACATATATACATAATAAATATACATATATACATAATACATATATATAATAAATAGTCAAACACACACACACACACACACACACACACACACACACACACACACATATATATATATATATATATATATATATATATATATAAACTATGGAATACTATGGAGTGAAGCGATAGACAGATGTAATGTAGGATAAAAGTTCAGCTTTCCAAGTTGTAACCTAAAAAAAAAAAACACATTGATTTTTGAATTGGATTTTTTTCATACCAAACAACACCATAATAATACAAAGTTACACAAAAAATAGGTTCTATGGGGAAGAAAGGAATTCAATGCATTCAAATTTTGGCAGAAAGCTCATAGACAATATTGAACACAATATTAAATAAATTTCATATCAACATTTTTGATGAAGCAAAAACAACACTGAATCAACAATTATTTCCTTTCTAATGACTCATTTTCTGTTTATATCAAGGATAATTATTATCAATAGATTTGATTTTTATGTGGACAAAATTATGTGAAAAAATATCTAGTTTTGTTGTGAAGTTGTTGTTTTTTTCCTATGAATTTGTGGTAGAAGGACTCCAGAATCACCAGTATGCATGAGTACTGCATTAGAACAACTGTTCAGGTCTCTCCTGGTGAAAGTTGGAAGTGAAGTGAACTGTTTTCATGTTTAAGTGGGGATTTTAAGGAGACTTTTGAGTCTTTTGTCACAGACTAAATGAAGCCTCCACGCTGTAGACCGAAGATTGAAAACGCAATATCATACTTGAGTCCGTGTGCAATTTCCAGGACCCAAGGAGAAACAGTTACAGTCCCTGTGGGCTCGGCGATTTGGGACTCTGCCTACTCTTCCGTCATTAAATTCATAATGGCCCAGATTTTGTTTGCTCCCGGTCTGTGTCAACACCAACTGCTGATTTTGGGCGACGGCACACTTCAAAGTGAGGAATGATCTCGGAGACCCAGTTCTGCTGAATGGACTGTGGGATGTTTGTTTCCATGGCAGCTGATTTTGTAGCATCGAATCATGCATAGCTGCTGCTCCGATCTTCTCACGACCAGATTATGCATCCTGGAGCGGTGCTGCAGAAGACAACATCCAGTGTGAGCGCCGAGCAGTTTCTGAAGTGGAGAAGTTCTTAATAGCAGTCACAGACATTCATTTGGAGTTACAGCTTCCATACACAGGCTTAAAAGTGTGAATGAATCACTGACTGTGCTCTTTTCAGGCATTAAAATGTCATATCTGCTCATCCCAATCAGCATCATCTTCTGCTCTGCTCTTACTTTCTTTACAATGCATGAACCTGTTCCATTAAAAGGCTAGTCAAGCACCAAGTCAAGTCCCTTTGAATGTCAAATTCTGAATTATCATAACCGAGTATTAATACTATTGTCACTTTAGTTTCCTACATCATGGCAAGTCTCTCACTCTCTTCTTCTCCTCCCTTGATCCATGTGTTGCACCAGACCTCGGCAAACTGCAGCCTCAGCAAAACTACAAAAGGACATTGTACTTTTTCGTCATTCATTGCGGTTTTATTTCTTTATAAAACTGGTATTTTTTTCTCTCCCTTTACTCTGTTTTTCTCCCCCGTAGCTGTTGATAGTCACATTGAAAAATGATGATGATAATTATTATAATTATTCATTTGTTTTTTAAGCAAGTGGTGTTCATTTTAACTGTGGTTCTTGTCTCCGGGGGGAATAAATGCTGATATTATGTTTCAAGCACATAATGTGATGGTGTAATGACACTTTTTCTCTATTGTTTTTCCTTATTCCTTGTATTTAGCCACAAAATGTCAGTTAGATTTCTGAAAAATTTTCTTCTTTTTCTTCTGTCTTTTGACCTGACGGCTCCCCACAGCAGTTACGTTATATAATGTGGCCCTTTAGGAAATGAAACTGCTCACCCCTGCTTTACACCAACCCTAAACACTTCAACCCATGCTTACGTTTTCTGGCGCTATATCGCAATAGTTTTGAAAACACAACTCTTTGGTGCGTCACAATGCTGCATTAAACTAAGGATCACATGAAGATGATCTCAGCTAAATACATCTATCATTGGATCAGTGCTGGTGTTGAGTAATTTCATGTGAATGGAGCCCAAATATACACGCTGCGTCTTCATCCTCCCTCGCTCCCATTCACACTCATATTTTTAGATTCATATTAAATCTACTGAGCTGTCATTCTGAGATTATACACAGTATCGTTAAGACGCAATTTACACCGTTGCACTGCAGCAATAAAAATAACTGGTTAATGCCTCGATAATTCTTTAATATCTGATGGATTTAGGGAGGTTAATCCTTCCAACACGTGGAGTAGCTCTGACAAGCGGCCGGTAGTACTAAAATCCAACTGACGGCTGGGATAATCAATATATATTTTAATGTGTGCGGATTAAGGTTTTGTGTTTCAGTCCATTTTACGGTGACACAAGCAGTACTCGGGTTATATATGTCAAGTTCTAATCTCATTCAGTCATTTGAGAGTCGACACGGGGAAGTGAGCGTGTGAATATGTTTACATTTCAGGCTTTGACTATTTATAATTTACATACAGTATGTAGATTAGGAGGCGCACGCTGCATTCAAACAGAAGCTGAGAGCAGAGGGATTCAAATACAGCAACATGGGCGGATATGTTGGATTCTTCCCAGCTTTGTCTCGGCACGCTGGGTTATTTCTTCAACTCTACTTCGCTGTTATTTACTGTACCTCAAGAGCTGAAGCGAAATGTTTGATTCATGGTGGACTGATAGTCGCATTGCAACAAAAAAACAAGACTCTTTCTTAAAGACTGAACTCCTGTCAGGGGCTGTCTGTGCACAGAACCCAAGTGCGAGCAGTAACTAGCAGCAAATGGTAAAATTAAAAGTTTACCATTCAATGAAGCACATGGAGAGAAAGGAAGTACTGAGGGTGTCACTGATCTGGCAGTGAAACATGAACAGACTTGACAGAAAGAAACACTCTTTTCTAGAGGTAGAATTGCAGCAGAAAGTATCATAGTTAAGGGGAGAATGAGCATAGTAAAGCGAACAACAGAAGATCACAGATCAGGAAACGAAGCAATTCATGTAAAAGATTTTCATTCTATATGTTATAATGTATCAACTACTATTTAAAGTCTCACAAATAGCTGTGTGTTTCAGTCACAGCGACTTTCTGATAGCACTGCAGGAGAGCTACGTCTTGGAAACTTGGCAAAGGTCAATTTAGAATGCCATGGGAGTGAAGACTGTTTGCATGTGAGCAACGCTGTTCTGGTGCTCACCTCAAACTGTCAGGAGGACCAAGGGAGAACATAGGACCCCTTTTTAGAATACTTTCCTGGTGAGTTGCTGCGGTCATCTCCAACTGGTAGGTGGCCCCAAGGCAAACGGAGGTCACTATGGAGGGACCATCTCCCTTGGTGACCATGCGGCTCTTTGTTTTAGCCACTGGTTCAATATTTCCGATATCTAAACCATTTGAATTTATCACGCATGTCCACTCAATTGACTATAGTAGTGCATGATGCGTTTCTTGAACCGGCACCTCCATGACTAAAGACCCCTCTTCTTTAATGGATTCTTGGCAATGTAAGGAGCAAATAATTCAACAGTATTTTAGTTGAGGTGAACTGGAGCAAGGGCCAGTCTTCACTGCCTCATATCCCATACAGCACCATTGCCACACCTTTCTCTAACTTGCACACATTCATACTACTTCAGCAGGTGCTGTTACAAAATGGTCCTATATGGTCATTAATTCTGGATATTTATTCCTATAGTAGCCCTGCTGTCTGCAGCACGTCATTGGTTTTCAGCAAATTTCATTGAGGATTTAATAATGACAGTTCTGAATCACTCCCCAAATAATCTGTCTTACTTCATACACCCTTGAGATGAAGCTGCGGTGCGGTGTTACCAGAGAGAAGCTGTCAGATCTGTCAGGAGCAATAGTGGAAGTGCTTAGTCATCAGTGTGTTTACACATTACGCTTCTGTACACCCACTACACTTCTGTCTGGGGACTGAACACTCACTGCTGCTGCGTTAACTCGCTGGCTCCCCACATCCCAACAATCCATTTATGAGCACACAAAAAAACAAAAGTTCACAGCACCTCAGTGTATTAAGAAAAGCAACCAGTATTTTTTTTACAGCGGGAAGTTCTGTGAATGGGTATTTGATGGTGGCCTACATGGAATCTGCCATGCATTTTACGACAGTTTTGATTTAAAGAAATGTTGTGTATATGGATGGAAGTGCTGTTTGACGTTATACGGTTGGAACAGCAATAAACCACAGGCTGAACAAAAATTGATCTGCAAGATTTGCCTTTCAGCTTGGGCCTTTTTTTGTCGCAGTGAAGCAAAATCATTTTGATTCCTGCTACTGATCCTTCCATACATTCCATCATGCCTTCATTTCGTGATAAATACTTGAGGTAGCAGAACTTGGCATCCCATGTTCAGCGGGATTCTGAAAGGTTTCGGTGGGAAGGATGGAGATGTAGTTGATGCAGTTTCAAGTTGTCATTCCTGGACATTGCCAGTGATTTATTTCGACCTTCCTACCTGCCATGGCTTTGTTTGTTTGACCAGAACTAACTGCCTGTCTTTGGGTGGCTGAAGCACAATGTACAGTCGGAGGGTTGCCAGGATCACCTCCTGGTACTTTAGATTCATCCCTACATTGACAGTTATCTCCCGGGACTGTAGGCCAGGCCTTGATCTTGAGTTCAAAATAGGCTTGCCCCTTCCTCGATGAGGTTGATCGCTCCCTTTCTAACTGCAGCTGCTGCTCTCCTCTAGTCTCTCTCCTGCTTTTTCGTATCAGTGCGAGAGAGGAGAAACTTTGTCATTGCGCCAGTGATGTCGCCCCTGGTTTCAAGCCGCTTTGCACCCAGATAGACTGCGTGCCAGACTCCCTCTTCTGACTGCAGAGTTCACAGAGTGGATCCTCTCTCAGCCCCCATGCGTACAAATGTGCTGCTGAAAGACGATTGTCGCACACTGACAGCAAGAGGCAAGATATATACGACAATAACTCCCGCTGCAACGGCTCTGGCGGTGCGACCTTGCGCTTGGGTGGATACCATTTCATCACAGCCCCCTGGGAACCTTGTTCCACTGCCCAGGGAATCGGCTTGTCCTCTCCCTTGCTCTGGACTTCTGTCGACACCACTTAGCTTGGTTGTTTAATTTGTCTCTCCTCGTGACTAGGGTGTGCTCTTTTATGGAAAAAGCACATTAATAAATCCTAAATGTTTCTCCTAATATTATAACTCAGATTTATTTTGGCACGCCACGTGTTTATTTCATTCCCATTTTTTGCCGTGTTTTTTATGTTCTTCAGCATACAGCATTCTGTAAACATTATTATTAATATTTAAAAAAAAAATACAATAAGGTTATCATATTTATACTGTGATTAATAACAAAAGTTTTTGGAAATGTTCTCCCACGTTGATGTTCCTGGTCTAAATAGCCAACTTTGACTCGTCCACTGTAAGTTATGATGGCAGGTGCCTTCATGTCTCTGTCACATCGAGATACCCATCATCCATCATTGGAGGTGACATGTAACACTGAAGTGTGCTGCGCAAGATTTGGAGGGAGAGTCAGCTGAACACGCTGATGTCTCTCTTTGGTCTTACAGGAAGTCCAGGAACCTCAGAAAAGAGGCTTTGCTTGCCACATTGTGACCCATCTCTGACTGATTCCCGATGGATCGAATGCACAAGTGGACCTCACACGGTCAAACTTCTCTTGAAATCTTAATTTTTTGGGACAGGAGCAATGATTTTAATGGGGGAAAAAAAGGCTCCACTCGTGCAATGAAGGTAAGTTCTTCTGGCAGGAAGAGGGAGGATAATTACAGTGGTGTGACACAGGTCGCACGGAAATAGGTGATTGTGCTGCAAGAGGTATCCAATTATGTAACTAAAGATATGTTCTCAGTTGTTGCCACAACAGGAGGGTATATTTAGTGTTGCCCATATCACAGAACCTATCAAATAAGCTGGAGAATGCCTTTCAGATGGAAAGCACATTTGCTAAATGGGGCTAAATCCACGAGCATCAGAGATCCGTCATTATAAACGGTGCTTTAGATGAGCAATGGGGTAAGAGGAAGTATATAGCTGCTCGCCAAGCCATGTGCCTGGAATACTAATGTTACCTGAGCGTATTCAGAGACAGCAGGAGTTGTTGACTTGCCACAGATGATGTGTCTTGCTCATTAGGTGGTTCGTGTTGAAACGGTGCGCTGACTGTTGTGAAATTATTGCAGCGTCCCAGAACCCAGTCAGCCATCAGGGTGCCCAAAGAAGAATATTTTTTTCACAAGGAACTGCTCACAGTGAGCCCCTGGTTCCTTAGGAGCAGAGGAGCCCAACTTTGATGCTGTAATCCTCAATTGAGGTGCTGTTGCTCAGAGCCCTGGATCTCGTCACTAGGTGGTCAATACTATGCTAGTGTGGCGGTGACTACAGGAGAATGCCACATCGGTAACCTTTTTGATGAGTGAACCAAAAAACCTGCCTTTTTTTTTTTTTTAAGTCGTTCGATTCAACTACAGAGCAACATCTTGCTACTCAAGAGAAACCCACTTAATATGCACACATATTGACAGTGCCATCTAATGATTATTTGTAACTTTAATACAACGCAGACCATGATATATAAAGCACACTCTTCATTTTTAGAAATCCTAGTAAGCAGAGCTGGAAGTGCAAAAATGATGACAAGCCACTTGCAACCTCTCTGACAACAACCCAAGAGTCTCGGAGCAGCCTGGTCCCATCACTCTCAACAATAAATTCAGTGATGGTGACTTGAACCTGAACAGTTCCTATGATGCTTTGCAGTCAACCGACAACCTGTAAAACATGGCTCCGCCTCCACAGCCTGAGCAGCTCAGCTTTGTGTTCAAAGACTATGATTGGTCTACTGGGCTGCAGAGCACCATGGGAAGTATCCGGAACTGAGCTTGTTGTTCTGAGTGGTGGTACCTCACATACTACTTGGATTCAGCTGAAGTCAATGGATTGGTCTGAAGTTAGGGAAACAGTTAGAAGGCCGGGTCTGGCTCATGAGCCACAGGTTCTCAACCCCGGTTTTAAAGGAATTCAAAAACAGTTTATGCAACAAAATATAATTGACATCACATCTCCATTGCAACAAAGATCTTTCTCAGCAGCATAAGAGGGGGAATAGACGGTCTGGTCTCCAGGCAAATAAATTTACGACGGACTCCATATCGGATTTAAATCTCCGTCTTGGGCCTGCCTTACTTACCTTAACTGTCTGCTCCGTTTAAGTGAACACTTCATTACACGTTAAACCAGAAACAAGGCTATCAAAATTTGATTTGTGAGCCGTGTTTAATTCCTCAAAGGATTCCACTCCCCTTCACGGATCAATCAGAATGAGTGAAGAAATGCCACGTTCAATCCAAACCCGAGTGACTGCAGCCTGTGGATATCGCTTGTGTTGCGCTTCTCTCAGTGTGTGTGTGCCGAAGCCATCGGACATGAAAGCTGTGGCTTCTAGATTAAATGGACAGAAGTCCCTTCAAGAGAGGCCGTTTGATCTCTTCCTCTGGCATTCGTAAAACATTCAGTGTCTTTGGGTTTCCTCCATGACTGACATTCTGATTTTTAATTGTAATCGATAAATCACTCTGGGTGTTTAGTGGGAGAACACAGATTTACTGGATCCGCCCTAACAAATAGGGGCCGTGCCTGGAGCAACATGGTCATGCCATGAAGCTAAATAAACCTGAATGCACCAAACAAATATGTGGCCGTCAGAGAGCCCAGCACTCACTTGCCTGTTGGGTGTATTACTGTATTATTACCTAAAGCACTTAGCCTTTGCATAAATTAATTCAGTATAAATAGAGCTACAGTAGGCAGGAGTGACTGATGCTCGGACACGTTGCTTCTTACTTTTGGGTTGCTGTAGGAAGTAAAGGACTTTGCATAATGCTGTGAAAGAAAAGGCTGGCATCAAGCTTTGTGTGCTGGCAGTAGTTGACAAATGGCATTTATTGGCTGGAAATTCACTGATAAGTGGTTGCAGAGCAAGGATTCTTTTTGAGAAGCAGAAATCCCCAGCAATACTAAGTTCAAGAGAAGACAATATTAACATGAAAGCACAAAGAAAAGCTTAAGAAAGAGAGGAACTGAAATGTTGTCAGGTAATCCGACAATACGCCATGAATTCTCTCTCTAAAGCCGCTGGATCCTGCATGACAAAAGTGTCGGGGCGATGCATAGAATGCTGATGCGAGTAGCCAGTGTTTCAGGTCAGTGTTCTGCGGCGGCACAGGACGATGATCTACCAGCTCACATTCACGTGGGTTCCTTCCGTCGGATCTGATCAGCTGTGAAACGTTGCGTAGTGTGGAAGGATCTCTTCGTCGATTCAGCAGCCGGTGCCGCCGCTTGTTGGTGCACTCACACGTGATTCATTAGTCCGACCAAAGGACGTTGCAGCACCTCTAATTGCCATTTGTGGTTCCATCCTGTTTGTAAACGCTCGGACCAGCCTCAGCAAATGTGTTGCACAGGAGGGACGATTACGGATCAGCTCCCACTACTATTCGACATGTAGCGGCGTCCAATACATGCCATTAAAACACGGGGTGAGCATCCACAACTGCCCCCACGGCTGACCTCAGCATCCAGATGTTCTCTCAGCACACATCAAGCTGATTCAATCCAACTCCTTAATTCGTTTAGGGTCTACGTGCCCTAGACAGTTTGTGGCAGGTCAGTTCATCTCCTGCGAAACATTTGGGCTATTAACCTTTTTCTGTATGGGAAAGCAGAATGTATTGCTCCCCTCATTACAGTCCACCCTCCCTCAACAGGCTTTTCTCTGAAGTTATGGCAGCCTTGGCTAAGTTTTTATTGTTATATGCTGGACCTGAGGCAGACTTAAATTTATCCCAAAGCCATCTCTTGGAGACCGCGAGTTCTTGGACGGCCAGCAAGAGCTGGCTGACTCAATTTCCTGACCATTTGTGCCAATTGCAGAGAAAAGCTATTGGATGCAGCTACTGATGTTGCTTGCATGAGGCACCAGGACGCTAGTCCTCCCACTACTTAGAAGACCGAAGGCAGAACATTCATTTCCACTTCAATTAAATGTCCTGAGTTGAAAGATTAAAAAGGTGAATTGCAACAGATTCGACTGTGGACTCCTTGTGAGGAACTGAGCAGAGCAGAATCCACGGCCTTGTAATTTCCAATTTACCAGTTTATTAACACAATAAATATACCCTCAAAGATGGATGGAAAGGAGAACCGAGGGTGTCACCGAAGAAACATGAACAGAAATGGGGATGAAATCTGAAAACAGGAAGCAAATGAGAATCAGAAAAACACAACACACATGGCTTTCAGGAGTGGCTCATGGAAAATACTCAAATAGTCAAACACCAAGCGCAATACAAGTAACATCCGACTTATGACCTGCTCGACTTACATCCACCCGTACTTACGACCACTTCCAGCAGATGATTTTTTTATTTTTTTTTAATTCAATGTCTGGCACCGCAGCACGTAAGCAGCCCGGCATCGTGTACGACAGTTACAGCAGCACAGTATCCCAGCATCTCACTCTCACACAGCCATCTACCACTACAGTAGCACCTATAACCCTTGCGTCGGCTATTTTGAATGGCATTCGGCTTACGTCCAATCCGACTTACGACCAGTTGGTTGGAGCCGATCCCGGTCGTAAGTTGGATGTTACTTGTAGTATAAAAAAAGAACAGACGACGATGTGGAGATCAGAACCCTCGCACAATAAAACACAAATGTGGCTGTCCAACTGAGTACGAGAAACAAAGAAAAAAAAATCGAATGCTACAAAAAGTCCAGGCACCAGAACACAAAGCGGGCGAACATAATTCCCCTTGGGATTAATAAAGTTTTTCTGATTCTGATTCTGGACACAAGTGAGATATGCCAAGTTACCAGCATGGCAGCTGACGATTGGTGACGATTGGTTCCAGGTGTGTGCCATTACCTAATGAAGCTCAGGAAGGCAGTGGTAAGAACACAGGAAGCCTCCAGACAAAATAAAACCAAAAATAAAAGTGCAACATGACATCTCTTGAGTTACGGGCAATAACCAGTTAGAAGTTGCAGTTTATAAGTACCTATGTTCAATGATCCCTCTAAGCTGTGCGTGTGCGCAATTGCGCACTGCTGATACGATCTCAGTGCACAAAAACATCTACGCAGCGCAGCAAAAATTAACCCTGAACTGAAAATAAATGACCGCTATTTCTGGACTACGGGGCTTCTTGACACCGAGAAATAAAGCCTTGTGACATTAGAACAATAGAATGAAGCGCCCACTGTGCTGTTCAACAGTGTGTATCCTTCCCCGCCAGCATGTCCCACCTTTCCTCTGGTGCAGCGGTGCTTAAGATCACTGTCTGCCGAGTGACACTGCTACATACACAATGGAATGAACAGCAACTCGGAGACCCTGCTATTTGAAGTGAACTACCGGAGCTGGCTGATGTTTAAAAGCTGATTTCTCTCAGGCTCACAGCAGACAGATTCATGAGCCTTATCAATCTGTTTGAGAAAGGATAAATGTCTGTAAAAGTTGCTTGAAGGTTTTTGCTCTCCAGCGCCCTTAACGTTGTAATGGCTTCAATGACTATTATGATTCTGTTGAAAAAACATGTTAAGAATCTATGCAATTTGAAGAGAATTGAAAGGCTTTTATTTCTACCTTTTTATTTTTAACATTTTACAGCGCGCAAATTGTATATTGTTTAATATATATTTTTTTAAATACTTAAACTATTACAGCTGATGATAGGTCGCTGACAGTGGTCCGCTCAGAGTTTGTGTGTTTGGAAAATTAGAGTGATATAGCCTATGTTTTGATTTGTATTGTGGACAAAACCTGGAGGAACCTCAGATGTAGAAGTTCCTCATGACTCGCACCAACATGAGCGTGTCTGAATAAGAACTTTGTCTCAGTTATAGGTCCCGATTATCGCAAAGGGTCTGGTGTTGAAGCAAAAGGGGTACATTACATGCAGAAAAAAAGTGAGGACCAGCCAAACTAATTCTATTTAAACTGTATCCAATAGTGTTTCTGGCTATTGTTTTGCAAACGGAAGCATTAATCCTTTGACACTGATTTTTTCATTTTTCTGCTCCACATTTTTCCACTTATGTCAGCTGCTTCAGACATTTACAGGAGTGACTGGAAATGTTTCTCAAATGTTGCCAGATTTTTATTCAAGATAACATTTGCTGTGGCTGATAACTTATAGGAAACAATTCTGCATACTAGACATTGAGTCCTTAGGGGGTGTGACGAGGTCTCGAACTGCGACCACGAACGAACAATTCAGTTTAAAAAATGGCGTGTATGGAGCTAAAGGAGATGAATTATTTCTTTTTCCCTGTGGGTGGCAGTAATGCTCATCTACTACGTCTACGAAAAAAAACCGGAAGGAATAGTGAGGCAGTCTACTGAACGTCAGAGTAAAGGAATATCAGCATCTGCCTCTTTTAAAAAATGTTTGCATGGCTGCATGTTGCGTACCGACTTTACTACACTGAACCACCTCAGCTCATGACTAAAATGCACAGCACTTGAAGTGCTCCTTGCAGCTGACGCCATTTTCAGTGGTAGAAGATTTTAGTTGCACATTGCAACACAATAAAACTGGAACTCAAATGAGTTCTAAAAATAAAAGTCTCCATAAGATGTAAAGTATTACCACACATGCACTGGCACATAGACACACGCAATGTAGAACAGGTTGTAGTTGGGTCGATGAACAGGTGGAGGATGCGCCACAATGGGCTGAATTTTTAATTTTTATTTTTTTTAAAAGGGAAACTATTCTGTTGATACAGTAATAAATAGTCATTTGGGTTTTTGGATTGAAAACTCGTTCTTGTGTGCCGTGCTCTGTCTCACAGTGTGTCGCTATGAAGCATCTCACAACTATTAAACAAGGTTAAAAATAAAATGGTAATTCTCAACCCATTCTGAAGTAAAATCACAAAAATGCCTTTTAAAAATGTGTTCATAAGTTGTTCAAATACTTGCAATATTATAAATATAGACTAGAAATGATGTGATTATGGAGGAGGAAGGTTTATTCAGAGAATCAATAGGGGAAAACGAAAGGAAAAGAAAAAAATATTTAGGTAAAATGCTCCGAGTGAACTTTTTACATTGAAATTTTATTCTAAAAATGCCTTATAGAGCTCGATAAACAGATACCGATGCGCTAAAAAAAGGAATAAAAAAATATACCAGAAAAATGAAACCCAACAGCAAAGGAAAAAAAAAAAGGGACGAAAATGCACTGGAACATTTCAGCATGCACAGTGACATCACTCTGACCTCACAACGGCTGGATGAGCACAAGGCTCATCGCGGATCCAAAGGCAGCAGCCTACCCAGATCTGGTATGGACTCCATTGTCATTGCAAATATAATGCTGTTGACTGGTTCTTCTCTCCATGACACAGCAGTAGACAAATGCGGACAGAATGATCTGCCGTGCAGGAGAGAAATGCAAATGCCTGGTTGAAGATTACTGTTCTCTTTCGGTCTACGTGCAAGGATAGTTACAAGGACGGAGCCTCTGAAAGAAATTCCTCTGCATGGGCATGATGGATGTGTTTGCAAAACCCGGCTCCCTGAATATGAATCGATAAGGGTATATCTGCCAGGAACAGGGAAAGAGCCATACAGACGACGCGATTCCGTAATTTATTCATCAATGAGCCAGCATTTATGAATACTTAATGAACAGCTCGGTGCGGCGGAGCACTGAAGCTCATACAATAGACGCAGCTAACTGTAATTCAACAATAGATTTACAATAAATCACTTTATAAGATTTTTTTCCTCTAACCTGATTAGCATTTTCTCTAATTACTTTTGCCTCAAGTCCACTGTTATGGAGATTAATTAAGCCCAAAAAGAAGTTAGATTGATTCTCAATTGGAGGGAGTTGTGAAGGTAACAGTACACAGCGACGGGCTTTGTTAAAAGCACATGATAGTCATGTATTAGATACAGACGGTTCACGTGTCATACACGAATGCACACAAAAGTGGCCATTGATATTTGGACTAAATGGACTGTTATCTTGCCGTGTGAGGCACCACCCCCACAAGGTGCCATGGATCCGCCCAAAGACCATAACTGACCTCCACCCCTATCTTGGTGTTTGCAACGTTTCGATCTGTGACAGTAGGTCAAAGTGAATGTCCGGCTAACTTGAAAAGCCGCCACCTCTCAACACTTGACGCCGGCTTATCTGCACCTGCAGCTTTGAGACACTCTTAAGATATCGAACACTGATCTATTTCCATCTTGAGATGCTTTGTCCTGAACCTCAGTTAAAATAATTATCTGCTTTATTGTCCATACTGTTATGTTAAATCAATACTGTTTTGTAGTACTTCAAAGAAAAATCTGTAGCGGCTGTTTTTCAGTTGCAACCTTCTTTTTACCAGTATATATATATATATATATATATATATATATATATATATATATATATATATATATATATATATATATATATTGCTAAGCTGTGAGGTCTGTGAGAAGGTTTTATAATCCATTTAAATGTGCAGTCAGGGCCGCAGTAAATTTAACTCGCCCATATGGAACAAATATATAACATTCATATGTCAACCCAATTATCTTTTTTCTTTTTTCCCCACCATTCAATTCAGCTACACAATTGCAATGAATGCCCAGAATCAATTGCTAAAGTAAACAACAGAAACATGTTTATAACTGAAATTGTAGTTATTGTTTTATATATATATATATATATATATATATATATATATAGCCGAAAGAAGATATAATCTAATTCAAAAATATGTATTAATTGTTGTAATATCATATTTTTTATAATTTGTGTTTTTCTTTGTTTAATCGATACATTCAAATATTTAATGATATTATTTTGCATTATTTTAATATACTAATATCCTATTCTATATTTCTCCATCCATATGACAAAACATACATAATCTTAACCCATATATGCAGTATATTACATAATGTGTATGTTAATTTATCATGTAATTTAATTCACAGGGTAATGATAAATTCATGGCAATTCAATGACATCATAGCCACACGATGGAGTCTTGACAGACCATACCGACATATTTCAAAAACAACAATTGATCATTCCAAAACATGCATCATTTGACTGTAAACTCATAAAAGATTAAAAGCAGTCCCCACAAAAGCAAGTCTAAATGCGGTTTGACATGAGAATGTTTTTTTTTTTTTTTTGTTTAGCTTGAAGATTTAAATCTTCAGCACCCACAATGGAAAATACAGATATAGCCACTACTTTGACTGAGGACTATTTCTTTCAATAAAGTCACTTTAAGTGTCATGGGTTTACACTGTTAAATGCTGCTCTTGAGCCATTTTTGGTGATTCTGTAAGTACAGCCAACCATCGTCTGACATGCGAGAGTTATTTTACCCTTTGAGCGCCAGATTTTCTTTCCTGTCACAGTTTGGTGCAAAGAAAACCTTTCATGGATCATTGTTAACATCGTGGCAAAAACCTGTAAGTCATCAATACTGGAGCTGATAAAGGGGAACTTACTTATTTTTTATTTCCATTCAAAAATAATTCATTAGATCCGGGACCTGCAGCAGGGTTGAAATCAGAATGTGTGATTTTGAGGGACAGAGGAGACAGGCGGATGCTGTGATGACACAGACCGTCCGTCATTGTGGGGAACGTCAGTCTCTCTCCTGTAACGTCAGCGACCACAGCGAGCTAAGTGAGGTGCAAGCGGTGCTGGCTCAGCTTTGGTGTTCGTGTGTAGCGTGGTGCTAGTCACAGTGCCATGGCTAGCAGAGCCGACATCAGGCCACTCACTCTCCCACTGGCACTACTGCCGCTGCCTCGTCCCAATTGAAACACCACTACATTCTTATATTCCTTGGTTCAACAACACACTGGTGACAGATGCCTCCGCCAAGTTCAGGAACGACACAAACCTCGTAAAGCACATGCTGGATGAAACCTCAAGATAGTTTTGACCTGGGTTACATTTTTCTCCTTCTGTGGCTGTAGTACGATGATATTTCTTCCTATTTAAATTCATCGTTCTGAGTACTATACATGCACGTGTCATTGAACCGGCGTGACCAATGTTTAATCCCAGAAGAAGCCAACGTGACATTGTTGGTAGAAGACAAATGAGATGCCGTTCCATCTCCCAGGGGTTCCGCCGTGGCTTGCCACAGATAATTGTTATGGGCTCTAATGTGAGATTGTGTTTGATGATAAATGAGCGCAACACTTTAAAACCAGCACTTTTACGACTATAATATAAAGCCAGTCATCCGTGACTCTTTCCTTAGGGGTGATTTATATTGCCGCTCCCTATTGTCAGAGGGCTAAGGCGAAGAGAACCATGGCGGGGGGGGGGGTGGTTCTACGTTGGTGGCGAGTGGAAAGTGAAGCGTTGCTCGGGCAGGAAGCAGAAACAGCTGCAGGTTATCGGCCGGATTAGCACCTTGATAAAGCACTGCCTGATACATGAGCTTTAAGTGGCCACTATGTCCACGCAGCCACCAGCCAGAGAGAAATGATGCCGCTGAGCTACACATTTCATGTTGTTTACATTATCGCCTGATGAAGGCAATGTGCGCGTGGGCTCCCTCACATGCTACATTTGCATACATTTTCATTTGCGAGAAAACAAATTTCGTATTAACAGCAATGTCGTCTTCCTTCTACAATTATGGTTTAGTGTCAGCACTCGCGGTGTATTCATCATCCAGAGGTTCAGCATTTGTAGCAAGGTTTACATTACCAGAAAAACATCTATGCATCAGTATCATGGGGGAGTGTGTGCCACATTTAGACCATTAAACTGTCCCTCACACTTTAAGTGGCGCACCAACAACGATGAGCATTTCTGTCCCAGTTTTTGCCCCTTCCCAACCACGCAGTGAAAATACCTTTTATTGAATCTTCTAGATAGATAGATCAGGGGTTCTTAACCTTTTTGATGTCAGAACCCACCTTTTCAGAACAAATGGGTCCAGTGATTCATTGCTGTGACTACTGATTTCTGAATTACTGATTTCATTTCTGTTCAATAACCACGCTTGTAAACAAACCAAAATCTTGGGAAATGAAATCAAACCATATGATCAGCGCATATTTGTCATCGAAAATTCCAACCAGCAGCAGAAGCAGGTGCAAGTCATGTTCACATTTACGAAAGAAAAAAAAGTTTTAAAAAATCCCAATGATGCAAACTGTTGAGAAAATTGGAAAAAATATCTAAATAAAATAAATATAATAAAACAATGTCTAAATATTTTTTTCATAAATAAACTCTAAAGAAGATAAGTGTAAATGAAAGTATTGCCATAAAATGTTCCAAATCATTTTTAAAACTGCAACAGGCGCCAATACTATTATTTTCTAATAATATCATTTTTTCTTTTCAAGAACTTCTCCATAGTTGGAACAGTAGCAATCACAGATTTGCAGCTGTCAAGTCAATTCAACGACACATTACTGCCACCATATGTGGCAAGTGTATTAAAACTGGGCGTCTCACGGCCCAGAGTTGTAAAAAAAAACCTTTTAGCGGTCCTCTAGGGGGCGCCAACCAAGAATCACAGCAATGAATGATCCTCACTCTAGGTGTGTTCAGTGAATTTGTCCCAATAACCGCTTCCTTTCCTGTCTAACAGCATTAATCACGCACACTGAATCTGTTTTTTAAAACTTGCATGAAGTTGACTGGAAGAAAAACTGTGAGTTGGTTCTGATTTTTGATTACAGAGGAGTGCGGCCATGTTTTAAGATTTGAATGGCATTTATAGTGGTTAAATTCTGATGTTCCTTATTCATTTCAATTGGCAAATCCAGGAATTATGGCAATTATAAGTCATAGGAATGAGAAAAGTCATTTCTTTGCGATTCCCCACCGAGGCTGTTGAACAGTAATGATACGACGGAAACTGATGGAGGAGCGAAGCAAAACACACAGCGGAAGAACAATAAGACAGAAGAAAAAAATATATATATATTACGGTCACAACAACAAGTGTAAACAACCAATCATTTGAAAAGATTCACGTATCCACACTTACAGGTACAAGAGCTGTGGAATTTAAAATAAAAATGGTAACTTCATTGACAAATGTAACAACCTCTTTAACTTCATGTAGTGTTGAGTGTCTAAGTTTGTTTGAAGAGCATTTCCTCTCTCCCATCTCGCCTTGTAAACAAAGACATGCATGGCCATAGCTGAAGCACCACGTAGATTCCCTAAGGGACCCTGCTCAGGAGGAATATGTTAACTCAGGTCGTGTAATAACTCCAACAATTACCTTTACTTTCATCCGCAGAAGCTGAGACTCTGGCATACAATGTAGAGCTGCTCTGAAAAAAAAGATTCAGTATCATGAAACGAGAATGAAAAACACTGGATAGTGATAAAGTGCTTTGGGAAAACGATACAAAACAGAAAGCCCAAAACATCAACCGTTTTGATCAAACTGTTTTTCATTTCAGTAACCTCTGAGTTCTCAAAGTGATAAAAGAACTCCTTTACATTGGTAGGAATAATGGGATGTCATGAAGACAAATGTCTAATAAATACCCAACTGGTGAGCTCATGCTTTTAACTAAATTGAGAAACTTTGGGGGGAATCTTACACAAAAACACAATGAATTTTTAGCTTCAACCAAGTTTTCAATCATTACAATAACGTCACTGAAGTCATAAAAATGTTTACATTACATTACACTTTGGGGGTGACAATGGCTCAGGTGGGTGAGTGACTTGTCCACTAATCCTGCTCCATCCCAGTTGCTGTTTTGATGTCCTTGGGCAAGACACCTAACCCACTGTGCCTCGTGTGAGTGATCATGGTGGCGGACGGAGGGACCGTGCATATTGGCAGCCACGCTTTTGTCAGTCTGCCCCACGGCAGCTCAGGCTACAGCTCACCCCCTCTGGTGTGACTGAGGTATGAATGAATAATGCTTTCTGTAAAGCGCTTTGGGTGTCTCGAAAGTGCTACATAAATCTAAGCCGTTATTATTATCCTATTACAACATGCGTCTCTGTGTAAAGTTGTATCATGAGAGATGTCCTCAAGGCTTTCTGACACCTGCTGCCTGTGAGGCACCACCAAACACACCAGATGTTTCCACTTTGGAGTCCAGGAATTCAAACTGCTCAGTTTTTTGAAGGAGCGATGCGTAACATTCTACACAGTTGTGTCATATGGGCGATGCCCTCGACTGGGCCGAGCCCTCGAGTCACAACATTTTTGTGTCCAATGGTGCTCATAACTTTTGAGCTACACCAAATTTCTGCCTTATAGCTTCTCCCTTCCTCTTGTGGCATTGACCGACGCAGTGAAAGAAAGGAGTCTCTGCTCCCCCGTCCTCATAACCCAGAGCCAAATCATCATAGGAAAACATTCAGCTTCCATAAATCTACACTCAGTGGGATGCACCACCTTTCATTTTTGCATTACAAGCAACAATTGCAGTTGAGTGAAATAATCTACCATTCTCGCCCATTCATGTATTGTAACGTATCTCTCACCTGACTGCTGACTCGGCACATCCCACGGCTATAAATATCCTCCTAATGCCTCGTGGAAAACACACATTCAATTTTCGTTTTGCAATGTAAAGGAATAAATCAAGTCTTTTAATGGAGCTTGGGAGGAAATAGAGGTTATAATTATGGGTAGCATCATAAATACCGATTGTGACCGAAAAGCCAAGTCATGCATCAAAGATCTTGACAAGAGCCAGGGATGATATTACAAATTCATAAATCGTTGAGGACGTCAAGGTTTTCCCATTCAGACGCGGGAATAATGTGTGTAAATAGCTGCGTGGATGCATCAGACATCAGCGCCATCGTAAATTAAAGGGGGCAGTCGGTTTCATTTTGGCATTTCAGGATTCTAATGAAAGGCTGTTTATCTTCATGCATCAAATATGTACACGTCCATACGGAGGTTTGTGACTGCAAAGAATATAAGATTAGAAATGAGTATTAGATGGACAGCCAGTGTTGCTGAAAGAAATGAGGAAAGTTCAAACTGGGTTTCAACTCCAGCCTTTATAACTATGTCAGCATTTCGTCTACATGTTTAGTTCAAACTGAAGATGTCGAAGCATTTTGTACAAAGGTAGGTTTGCATTTTGTGCTATTTATTAATCATTTTACACTTTGACATTCGTGATGTATGGATTTTTGGTTCATTAAATTAATTTTACCACCAAAAAAAAATGAATACAATGAAAAAAACAATATTGATTGAGATTGCAGTTTTGTAAATAAACTGAGCATAAAACCATCATTGAAGTGTTCCTCAATATTAGTACGTTCTGTTCTTGAAAATATTGAGCTACAATCAGATGTCAATAATTTCATTCTGTGTTCTAAAACATAACGGTTCATTTTACAACAATAATAAATGGTCTTCTTTAGATCGTGCTCATCCTTGTTTTACTGGTCTTCTTCCTCTTCTGACCCTCCTACTCTCCCTGTCTTCACAGTGCTGCCATACACTCAAGTGGAGATCAAGGTCAAGTTATTTTTTATATATATCCCATTTCTCCAACACGCTGCTGACCAAATAGCTTTATAGTGACAAAAAAAGGAATATGACAATATTAAAACAGATGATAAAAAATTACCTAAAAATACATGAAAATCAAAAGTAGTAAATGAATAAATACAAATAAAAAGACTAAAAAAAAGACTAACCATAATCATAGGCTGCAGTGCATCAGTCCCTGAACACATCACCAAAATATCTCATCTCCAGTCCATGCTCAGCCTCCTGATCCCATTTTGCTCCTTCTCGCCTGGACCTGTGGATATAATTTAAATAGACTTGAACTTTGAACGCACCTTTCCGAAATCCCATTCACCAACGTTCCCTGAACGCCACAGAAACTCCACCATGTTAGTAAGTAAAAGAAAGAAAAACACGACGGTGTAAGTGGAGCCTCTCAATATAATTGTCATTTTAATAACAGAGGAAAAAAACACCAGCTGTTTTTGTCGAAAACATCTGCTCGCCTCCTATAATCGCAGCAATGAAGCACTCATGATAACAAGTTTGAAGGGTGTGAAATAAAAATGCTTTGTTTATCAGACTGGAAACATCACGTATTTGAATATGCAGTTTATTCTCATCTGCCTCTACAGTCAAAGCTGAATATATTATACGTCAAGGTTGGGATTAGACGCACGACACTGTCACAACTTCCAACCATCGAAATGGTGTTTTGGCGAATAATCAAGTGACAATTAAAAAAATTGATTAAACAGAAAAAGATTAATGATTTAATTAGCAATGGTAATTATTTTAATCCATCATCATATTTAATAGAGCAACCATAACTCATCTTCTTTTATCTACTCAGGGATTTCTCTGTGTGCTCTACGTCCAGCCTATGATCACAAATAATGTGAGCAAAAATACAGCTTTATGTTTCAGAGAAAAGTGTGGTTCAAACACACAAGTTTCCTTAATAATCGCTGAGCAAATTTGAAGAAAACAATGAACCTAAACAGCACATTGAGGAAAAATCCTGAACATTTAGACTAAATGAGAGACCGGTAGAGGAACCTTGTTATTATACAATACATATTTTTTAAAGTCTTACGGAAGGACACATTCAGCCCATGATAAGATCAAATAAGACTCATGGTTCTTCCATTTTTCCGCCTGACGTTCCGGTTCCAGCTTGTGCTTCCCATTGAAAGACCGTGTGCATCCACAGCTGGAGGCGATCAGGCTGATTCAGTGGCAACGTCTCCCCTTTAAAAAGTGTCCTGTCCTGGAAGAAGCTACCAGATTATCAAATGTCTTGACAAGGTAAGTGCCAATCGCTTGTTCCTCTGCTCTGGTTTCTGAATCGACAGTTTGTGATGCTGTCTGATGTGACTTTCTGATCTTCTGTCACTCTGCTGTTATGAGCCCCATGTCCAACCTTACCTTGAACATTGAGCTCTCATCACAGTGTTTTGGAGATTAGTTATAATAATTTTGTCATGTCATCCGCAAGTGTTGCAGAACCCTTGATGTTTCAGGTCTGGTTTCTGATTCTTCCCTTCAGATCAACAGCTCCTCTTAATGGTGACGAAAACAGCGCAACTGCTTCCATGCTTGGTATCGGTATCCTTTTTTCCTCTTGTATTATTCGTCCATTAACTTTGTATTGTGAATCAAATGTAGTTTTTAGTTTGAATATTTATGTTGCTCCTTTAATTTGTAGGTGTCAGGTTCCAGACGGGGGTCTTCTTTTTGGCCTCCACCTGACATAATGGCAACAATCCACATCAGGTTTTTGATGCTGTATCAAAATGAACTGACAACCTACAAGTCCCATAATGCACTGCAACAGATGAAGCTCATAACCAATGAGCCAATGCTTTATATCAAACCTGTGATAGGAATTAAGCACAGAATGTTCAATAACATATGTATTTGTTTCTGCCAATTCTGCAATTGTGGCTGTTCTCAGTGAAAGGTTTCCTTTTACACAGGGCACACCTTTCTTTTTTTCTCTTTCATTTCTTTGCTCAAGCCCTTGAAGTCAATCTGCCCCCTGAGGATTACGGGGTTAAAGGGCTCTGATCATGAATATCTTGTCGCAAATTTTGTGCTGAATGGCAATAGATTCCTCTCCATTTGTCGAAAAGTGCCATTGTAGAAGGGTGGAATTCAGGGGCAGTGTTGGAATTTTTTCTGGGTGGTCACCATGACATGCATGCGAAGAACCTCAGCATCATTTATCCTTCAAATCTCAAACATCTTTTTTTTTTACCTTCGTAATATCGCACGTCTCCATCCCTCCGTCTGCTGCCAAAACACTCAACGTCTTCACCTCCAGACTGGATTACGGTAACAGCATTTTATATGGACTTCCTTCCTCCACCCTCCAAAGAACCTCAGTTTGTACAAAACCCCACTCTACCCATTTAAACGTCAAGATCCTCCTCATTACCTACAGATCTCTGCATAAGCTCGCCCCTTCATATTCAACCTACCTTCCATTTCAGCGTGCTCAGCCCTCTGACCGGGTGCTGCCCTGGCCAGGCTGGGAGGGCATGCTCTCAGAACCTGGTGATCAAATGTCAGCTATCCTCTTTAGCCGTGCCTTCTACGGAAGAAAGCAGGTAAGAGCACTCCGTAATAATTTAGCCAATTCGTGCGCCGCTCTAAACCACCTGTCTGTGGACAAGACCGTTCTCTCCGAGGACGATGTGGTCCAGGTCCAAGACACATTCAACGTGGGTCTCTGGATGGGCGAGGCATGCCCTATACTGTCTAGCTAACTCCCATCTGTGCCGGGGGCTTTTCATAAAACTACCCCACGCACAACAGATGACCAGTTTGCCTCGCATACACCCTCTGGATGTAACCCCAGACGCGCTCCGTCAGGGCTCCCTTCTCAAGAAGCAAGCGATAGAGGGTTCCTCTGGAGGACTGCAAAGCAGGATTTTACTCGATTTCCTCGTTCTGAAGAAATCAGGTGGCCTCAGACCCATCCTGGACCTTCGAAGGTTAAATGCTCACATTGTAGCACATCCGTTCAGAATGCTGACGGTCAAACAACTTCGAGTGTGTTACACCAGGAGACCGGATGACTGTGCATATAACGGACGCTTACTTTCACATCCCCATCCTCCCGCGTCACTGGTGCTACCCGAGTTTCGCAGTAGGAGGGGACCACTTCCAGTTCAACCGGCTACCATTTGGATATTCTCTGGGTCCCAGGACTTTCTCCAAAGTAGTGGACACAGCGTTGGAGCCTCTCAGGAACGCAGGGTTGAGAATCCTGACATACTAGGATGACTGGCTCATTCTGGCAGCGTCCAGGGAGGATGTGCTCAAACACATGGCATTGGTGCTGAAGCACATAAAACGCCTGGGTTTCAACATCAATCAGCAGAAGAGCGCGCTGCATGCCACACGCTGCACGCAATATCTGGGGCTCATCCTTGATTCTCGCCTAATGACGGCGCGCCTCTCGGACGAGCGTGTAACAGCCGGGCTAGAGCAGATCACAGTCATGAAGAACGCTCCTCGGGTGACAGCCAGCTAGGTGAAGACACTCTTGGGTCTCAAGGCAGCGGCACACCCAGTGGTGAAGCTGGGCCTGCAACACATGAGACATCTCCAGCAAACGATTAAAACTGTTGATTCAAGCTCGCCAGGACATCGTGTTCTGGGACTTGGCTTATGGCCGGGGTCCGTATGAGCTGCGTCCAACGAAACTTGCTCGTCTTCATGGATGCATCCCTCCTGGGCTGGGGAGGTGCCCTAGAAGTGGACAGCGTGTTCCCACACTTCACATCAACCAGCTGGAGTTGTTGTCGGTGGAGAAGTTTCTGCTTCACTTCGCATCATGGCTAACCGAACATCACGTGACGGTGAGGTCAGACAACTCCACAGCTGTAGCGTACATCAACCATCAGGGAGACGTGAGGGCCCCCTCCTTGCACACAGAGGCAGCCCGTATCCTGACAGCAACTCATCTCTTGTCTGTGAGAGTCTGCCACGTCCCAGGTGTCCTAAACCTGGGCGCAGACAGAATGTCCAGAGGCGGCGCTCTTGCAGACGAATGGGGTCTCGCTCCAGAGGTGGCAGACTCAATCTGGCAGCGAGTCGAGAACCTGGTGGCCAACCTGTTTGTGTCCAAGGAGAACACCAAAGCATCGGACTGAAAGCATCGGACAGACCGACGCTCGGAGTGGATGCACTGGCTCATCCAGTGTGGCTACGGGGGCTTCTTTACACGTTCCTCCCGCTCAGGTTAATGGTGCCTTTTTTGCAGTGCATCGGGGAACAGAAACTCTCAATTGTGATGGTGGCGCAACACATCACGAACACAAGATAGTTTCCAGACCTGGTCAGTCTGATGGTGGGACCTCCATGGCCAATCCCAGATGTTCCCGGAGCGCTGATCCAAGCCGAAGGAGTGTGTCGAGCCCCTCCAGTGATAGGACGCCCTCTCAAGTTTTGGATGTTGAAAGGTTGGAATTGCTTAATATGGGATTGTCAGATGCAATTATTTCAGCAGTGCAGCGCGCCCGAGCACCGGCCACCAACAGTGTCTATGCCACTAGGTGGTGCATCTTTACAGATTGGTGTGGATCTAAAGGTCTCACACCGTCCGGTACCCCGGTCTCTGGTGTGCTTTCCTTTCTCCAGGAGTTGCTGGATAAACAGCGAGCGGCCTCCATGCTGAACGTGTTTGCAGCAGCCATCTCTGTGGGACACCAGGGCCTGCATCGTTTCTCTGTGAGAAGTCGCCCGATCATCAAGAGGGTTCTGCTTGGTGCCAGACGGATCAGGCCGCCTGTAAGGAGCCTAACAGCAAGTAGTCCTAGAAGGCTTGGGTAAACCTCTCTTTGAACCTCTAGTGGAGTCTTGACTGGAGGACCTGTCCCTTAAGACGGTACTGCCCTTAGCTTTGGCTACAGCTAAACGGGTGAGTGATCTGACAGTATTATCAATCAACCCTAACTGCATGCTATTTGGTGATGGAAGGGACTCAGTAACCCTTCATCCTAACCCGAAGGTGATCACCTCGGTGTACCGGTCACAGGTGATCATCTTGTGGTCATTTCATCCTCCGGAAGATATAGTCGATCTCAAATTACCGACATGACAATAACAATAACAACGCTTCTTATATATTTTTACATCTGCTTTTTACCCTTGTCGGTCGGCCAGAACGTCCAGGGTTCATACTGTTTAGTGAGACTACATTCTCACTTGTCAGCTTCAATCACTACTGAATTCTTCAGTACTTGTTCAGTTTTTTATTGGAAGTTCTGCTCCATCTGTTACATGCGGCATTCGGTCAAACAGAGATGTGCATTTCTGCGGTGAAATCACCCCCATCTTGAGCTGTTTGGAGTGGCCGGTGAGGGTACATTCTTCGCCGGGGTTAACCCCATTTTACCAATAGCGAAGCCCGGTCAGAGGGCTGAGCATGCTTCATAGAAGGGGGTTACGTCACGTAAGCATCATTCCCTCAGTCGTCGCTGCCGCTCTGCTTACGCCTACCTTCTCACCCCCATCACCAAGTTGAAATACTGCACCCTGGGCAACAGGTCATTCACCATCGCTGCTCTAAGTCTCTGGAAGTAGCTGCCAAAAGTGGACTCGAAACCCACCTTTTAGTAAATATTTTGAAAACTAAAATGTAAAGCATCTGGAACTGCCATTGCATGCGGGTGGCCTACCCAATGTGTACCTCTGCCCCTGATGGAATTATCAGTTAAAATCACACAAATCTGGGAGTCTGTAACGAGACTTTTGCATAAACAAATATTTTCTTGCTATAATTATACCAAAACAGAACAGGCTTTGAAGTGCTAGCCTTGGACTCGCACAGCAATTGTACTTAAATGTTGCAGGTATGTAAATATACGGAGAGAAATTGAGACAAATGGGTCTGGTGTACAGGGACAAGTGCAAACACATCAACAAGCTTGGCTGCTGAACCACAAGCCCTCTGCTAATATTTATCACCTCGTAGGTGAGATAAACTTCAAAGTTCATCTTGGGTTATAGATTTTTACTCACGCTGCTGAGAGGCCAAGCTATTATATAATATGACAACAGATGCCACGTGTGAATTCGTGTTCATGAACGAAACTATTTAAAAAGTAAATGTGATTTGTAATTTCCATGAATCTTATATCTGGTACATTGATATGATGTTCAGACAGTGATGCGGTGGAGGAAAGAAGTGCTTGGTCCCAGTTCAAGACCGGCAAATATAGCTACCGCCTCTTCCTTTCTCTCCACCAACATGTCCCAACGTTCGGTACATGACTTGGCAGGAATCAAAGTCGTACTTCAAAAACGCAAGGTAAGCCAGAGTTCAAGCTCAGTATTGTATTTTTGTCTCCAACACCATGTTCCCCTTGGAAAATATCCCAAAAACATGCTGTTGCAGTGCAGCAGGAAAATTGTCAAGATTTGAATGTTGACAAAGACGGACGTGATGGCAGCACTTTCAGTTCCACAGAAGGAGACCAGCCTTTATTACACTGTAAAACCAAGATCATTTAGATTCTGTTTGATGCCAATGTTCGTTATGGCTGGAGCTATTTTCATATTTCACCCATTAAAATTAGGGAAAGAACAAATCTTTAAACAAACCATCTGGAATTTAGATATGATCAAAGGATCCTTGAGCAAGACATTGAGCCACTTGTTTTGAGCATTACAAGGAGGTATTTACTTAAAATGGCTCTTTAATGACACCTTGCATGGTCAGCTTCTTCCTACTGTGCAAAATTGACTCATCTTTGATCAGCCCCAAACTGAGTTGGCCGTCATTGTACGGCAGTATTTAAAGATAAGATCACCTAATCTTATCATTGTCCCACACTGTCACAGAATGAAAGTACAGTCAACATTAGAATACGCAAAGCAACAACATAGAAAAAACAGCTATTTATTTAACCATTTAAAAAATGTGAAATGGAGATATTCGGAAAAAATATTTTAAAACGCCAAACTGAAAATACATGCAATAAGATGAATAACAAAGTGAAAACGAAAATCCTCAGAACAAACTTTTTTCAAGACCTCATGAGGACCAGATAGCTACAAAGAGAGATGCCCACTTGCTCACCTTTGTCCTCGTCTGGCTAAGCTTTTGCTCCTTAGAAATAAAGTAAACCTATGAGTTTTTTAATATATTGAATGCATATTTAATGCCTCTGATCCAATTTTACTAAAATTAAAATTTCACTCTGATATTTTTGTAGATTGCGGTGTGATCATTTTAAGTGTTGAGTCTGCTGCTTCATCAATCGACCTGACTTTTGTCACGTCCTTCTTTCACAGCAATGGGCCATCTTAAAAGATTGGGAGTGCCTTCTCCCAATTTTATGGCGAGCGTTATGAATTCGATTGACAGACGGTAAGTGCTTGCACGCAGCACCTTTAAATCGTTGGCTACCCTTGATGCCAAAACGGCCGCAGCGATCAATCTTTACCGTCTCCCAGTGACATGTCAAACTAAGGCCCATGAAAAATGCGCTGCCTTGGACCAGATTCAACAAGAACACGGATGAAGTCACTCCCAGTTGTGAGCTTTCATAACTGTTGATGAAATACAACCCTGATCTAGTTGAAATTGACCTCTGGACTACAATGGCGCTGCGTGAATTGATCATCCGGCTGCTCTGCATAATCGGGCTTTATTACTCGTGATTTATCGGAGATGTTGCATTTTCTAATAAATGGGTCTGTCGCCAATAATTCACATTGATATTTTATGAAACGCACGCCTAAATGCAACACAAAAAAGTGTTTTATTGAAATATTACAGGTAAAACCATTTGTAACCCATGTAACATTTCTAATCACATTTTGTTTTCTTAGTTGCAGGAAGTCATCGAGTGAAGTGGATCTGATGCAACCGAGTGTGGAATGTTTAATGGTCGGTGAAGGAAACATGGAAACCAAACTCATCCATGTGTGTAGAGAGGGAGTGTGTGAGGTCGATACTTGCACACAGTCTCAGAGGGAATGTACAGCGCTGGATCTCAGCGACAGCTCACAGACAGTCCTTATTAAAAACCAGCAGCAGTCAACTCCCTGCTGAATATCATAACCTGTTATCTTTTTTAATGTGTTGCCTGTGCGCATATTTCTACATTTCAGCATTCCGCCTAAAAAATAAATAAAACAACCATCATTTGGCATTTTATTTTAAAATGTGTTTTCTTATCCTTTTTATTATTTCGGCTTCTTATCTCGGTAAAACACACTGCTGAATCCTCTGCTTATTATGGAAGTTTCATGCATTCAAAACCTAGCTTAAGGTGAATTTTTTGACAGAGTGGATAGTTAAAACCTTGGATTTATATTCTGTTGAGACCCTACCGTTATATGGTTACAATTAACTTAGATTTTATACAGTGAAATATAGATGTGAAGCCAGGAGAGATTTTTGGACAGAATATAGTGGTGGCTGGAAAGGGGACGAAGTGTAGTAGCAAATGTGAGGTGCTGAAATTGAGTGACCCCCTGCTCCAATGAGGGGCTCTGAATAGCCACTGCTCCTCTTTGGGACTGTGGCAATAATGGGAAAGTAGGGAACTCAAGTGATTTGAACTGAGCTGGAAGGCAAAGCCATTTCCAAATATGCTTGTGCTGTCATGTTGGAGAGTACAGTATCAACATTATAGGCAGTTGATTTGGGCTTAAAAAAGGTGGGTGTCCCAGGTCCCCTGGCAAGTCTTGGTCCTCCGCAGGTTATTCCAACAAAAGCTTCTCTTTAGATTTAAACCCATACCCATTCACCTCTGCAATCAAATGTGGAACTCTTATGCAGCCTTTCTGCAGCCAAACAAAGATTTTGTCCAGCCGATCATCACATCCTTCAAAAGGCTTCAGAGGAGCAGAGTACGGGAAGCCGATGTTAAAAGCCCGTCAAGTGAGCTCAGGTTGAAAATGCCGCTTTGAAGCCTCAACTTGGCAGGACTAATGGAGAATAATCCCTTTACAACTTTTCAATTCCACTTCAAATCAAAATACAGGAGGATTTTCTTCCATCATCCCGGATATGTGTCCTCATATTAATAGCTCAGTCTAGCCACTTGAGGATGAAAAATACCTCCAGAACTCTTGTGGAATTCCAGCGAGCATGCTAATCCATTCTGCCTCGCACCGCGTGTGATAAATGTGTATTTGTTCCTCTTCTGACGTTCATTAATTCAGATTGATAGGAAGGAGTTATTAACACCTTCAGCATGATCCCACGGCCGGACCACCTTGGAAACACCCTGGGGAGAGGACAGAGTTGTACACGGCTAATTCTCACGCTCTACAGTGATCAGCTCTGAATGCAGATCCCACCGGTGACCCAGTGTTTGAATAATGTTTTCAGCTTTGCATAAAGATTGGACAAATCCTGTGCATGTGTCGCACCTGAGAATCCCAGCTCTTCTGTTCCGCTCCCCTACAGTTGCCGTTGCAGGGGGGAGGTGTGTCTTACTGTAGCAATGTTGCTGCATTACACACCATTGATTCGAAATGAATGTGGCTGGAAAGAGCGACTGGGTCTGAATACAGATTGTAAGAGGAGCTGGCAGCTGGTCACCGATATTTGCTGCGTTTCTGATGCTTTGGATTTTTGTCTTATCTGTAGCAAACCTTTAATTACACCACACTTTTTCAATTGCGGACAACTCAATTGGAATAATCGGCTGCAGATCCCGACATGAGCCTATTACAGGGAGGATGTACATTTGTGTTCCATCCTTTCACAGAGTGGTGATTCTTTTAATGGCCCCACAGTGCACTGCTGTAACGCATTGCTGGGGGGAAATATTGTAAAATGAATTCTGCCTTTAAGTATAATACATTCCCCGTCTGTAATGCCAAAAACACCCAATTGACATTTAGATACTATTAAGTAATCGGCCAAGATGGCAAGCATTAAGTGTCGAGGGGCTAAAGCTGCCTGCAGTGCTCCGATTCCATCAGGGGATTTATTATTGAGAGAAGAACATTCTGCTAATAAATGCAACCAAATGATTCCCAGAAATGTTTTATGAAGAAATCTATTCGGGCAGATTTCATTCATTAGACTCATTTACACAGAACTAAATCATTTTTCTGGTTTCGTAAAGTGAAATTTATTATACTTAAAGCAGCAGTAGACCACTTTGGCAAAATGGTCGACACTAAATGATGCCATCCCATCATGGCCAGTACTGAGGCTTTCCCTGACTCCACAATGTTTTCCCTCAAGGCTGACTGACTGACCAAAACTTCCCAAACCGTACACTTGAAATGGCATTCTGGTGTCCAGCCACGGTTAGCAGGCGCTCGTTCATTAGCACCACTTACCAGATTGGTAGCCATTTGTTACCCATTATGTCGTACTGTACAAAACAAATGTTGCTGTATAACTCATTTAACTACTTAAGTGTCCGGGAGGTGAGCTGCAAGCACTAAATCCACTTTCTCTCAATTCCAAAGAACGCTCCCCTGATGTTCATGTACATTTTGGCTCAAAACAAATGGCGATATTTTGGAGTACCTCTGTGATTGGTGAAGTACTACACTACCAAGAGTGTTTGCACACCTGCCTTGACTCACATATGAACTAAAGTGCCATCCCATTCTTAACCATTGGGTTCAACAGCTTCAACTCTTCTGGGAAGGTGTCTACAAGGTTGAATGTGTTTCTTGGAACGTTGGATCATTTTTCCAAAAGCACATAGGTGAGGTCACACACTGATGTTGGTGGAGAAGGTTTGGCTCTAATTCATCCCAAAGGTGTTCTATCAGGTTCAGGCCAGGACTCTGTGCCGGCCAGTCAAGTTCATCCACACCAGACTCTGTCATCCACGTCTGTATGGACCTTTGTGCACAGTCATGATGGAAGAGAAAGGGCCCCACTCCAAACTGTTCCCACAATGTTGGGAGCATGGATTTGTCCAAACTGTTTTGGTATCCTGAAGCATTCCAAGTTCCTTTCACCGGAACAAGGGGGCCTAGCCCAACACCTGAAAAACCACCCCATATCATAATTCCTCCTCCAAATTTCACACTTGGTCCAATGCACTCCGAAATGCAGCGTTCTCCAGGCAAACTCACTCGTCCATCAGATTGCCAGATGGGAAAGCGTGCAGGTGGCAGGGTGCATTACACTTGGTGATGTATGGCTTGGATGCAGCTGCTCGGCCATGGTAACCCATTCCATGAAGCTTTCTGCATATTGTACTTGGGCTGATCTGAAGTCCACATGAAGTTTGGAGCTCTGTAGCAATTTACAATGCAGAAAGTCGGCGCCCTCTTTGCAAGATGAGCCTCTGTATCTGCTGACCCCTCTGTTTACATGGCATGTTCCCAAACTATTCCATTTTCTTATAATATAGCTGAGTTGACTGTGGAATATTTAGGAGCAGCCTATTCTTTTACAAAATGTGAAGGTCCAGGTGCTTGGTTTGATAGATCTGTGGCCAGGCCAGGTGACTAGGACACCTGATTCTGATCATTTGGGTGAGTGAGCAGATACTTTTGGTAATAGTGTATTTCCAATAGCACAATTTAACTGCCTTTTAAGTTTCGTTTTCTGAAAATTAGAACAACCACTCACCTCTGAGCAATATATTTTCACATCTTGAGCTGTGGAGGCTGATAAATATTTCAGAGCTGAAGTCCTAAATGACGTGCTCCACTTTACTCATTGACAGATATGGCACACAAGTCTCCCTCTCGTGTGTACTGATTCGGAGCAATACAGGAACTATACCAAAAATGTGATTGTTTTTTTTTTTTAAAACTCATCCCAACATTCTCATATACTGTATAATCAACAATTACAGACATTCTTTGACTCCAAACCTGAACATTAACTTGTGCTGTTCAATTTATCCCCCACCATAGTGGTGCTGTACCCTCCAGTGTACATTGGAGGGATCACTCTGGTGTTTTGGCAGCATAGCTGCCTCCTAAACTGGGAAAATCCCAACAGGAGCTTTGAGCCATTTTTTGTCAACATGGAGTGAAGTGTAATTGAGGTGGAAAAATGAAATGAAATGTGAAGGTTTGAAATGGTCAAGTGCATGGTTACACTCAAGAATGTGTTGTGAACCAGCATGCAGTGGGAATGTGGAACCGCAGTGGAGTTCAATTTCCACCCGGAACAGGAGATGTGCTCTGCTGAAAAGCATAGTTGAACCACTTCATGATCACCGTCTGAGCTCATTTTCAAACCTTTTTTTTTTTTACTTGAACAGACCCTCATGCCAAGTGCAGGTGCATCGACCTACAGGCACAAGTGAGGTTCAAAACAATCTAATTCAAGAATTCCAAAATGCCAACAAGAAAGAGTCCAATGTCCAAAATGTCGCCCGAACCAGGGAAAAGCAGAGGGATCTGAAACAAACAAATACCAATATACAGTACGGATGCAGGGTCGAGAGCCAATTACGAGGCTGGAAGTCCATGGTTTAAATAACGGCAGGTCTTGATTGCAGACAGATTCCAGCTGTGTGCGCCGCAAAGCTAAGCTCATGTAGAGAGAGGAGAAACGGAGTCGACATCCAAAATAAAAGCAAATCGTGATACCTCAAATGTTTCTCAGTATCTCTGCCATCTGCTTGTGCAAAGTCGTACCTACATCAGGAACCATATTTGCAGATAGTCATGTATAAAGGCGACGGTGTTGTAACTTGGCCTCCAAAGGGTTAAGCTTCAACCGTCTGGAGAACAGCTTAGTTCCCTCAATATTTTAAAAGGAAGCCAGATTGTATCCACTCTGTGAGAAATGGCGTCAGAAGTGGGATGGTGGGCTGTAGTTCAAGAGCAGAGAAGTTAGGAAGCGTTTGTCTCCTTAGGTCGAAGAAAAGCAGATGCCAGGATGAGTAAACACACCAACTTCTGTACCAGATACTCACATTTGTCAGGATATGTCCCCTCCCATTTGCACGTGTGGTGCCAGAGGAGGGATGGTGGTAAGAGTGCACTGTGAAGGATGAGGGAAGCAAGATGGCCACCTTGCATGCTGTGTGCTTCCTAGAAAATACATACATCCTCCTCACAGATTCATCACAGACATGATTAAGTGGCGCTCACTGTTCTCTAGTGGCTGTTTGAAATAGTGTCATAGGGCTGTGCTGCATGGGCAACCGCACCAACTGTTTAAATGGAAACGGCAGTGGTTGAGGAGGCGGGAGAATCAATAGGGGTTAGCTCAATGATGTGTGATGCTCCCAGGGTGGATAATGAACACGTACAGCGCTGTGAGAAGGAGTCACACAATTGGAAAAATGAGCTCTGATTTCCTCTGCCGGTCATAATGTCTGCCCTGACCTCTTTTCAAGAGCAAAGCTGCTTCAACTCGCAAGATTCAAAGCTTTCCAAATTAGCGACTAAATCAAAGAGTTTAATTTTGGGGAATCAAATATCACTCGAAATGGAGCGGCACAAAAACCAGCATTAATCTGAGATGGACTGGCGCATGATATATTGCAGGCATTTCAGCCCACACAGTGACGGCCCCCTGTGCAGGCAGGCAGCCTCGTAACGAAACATGAAAGTGCTGCGCATAATGTCACAACAGCGACGGAATTGGAAACAAATCTTGTCCCTTTATGTGGCTCGGTGCTCAGATCACCCCAAAGCACGGCAGTTTGCTCACCACTGAGCGCAGTGTTTATTGTGTTCTTCTCAGCATCTCAATTCAGATGAAGAGCTCTTCAGGGAGCAGCAGGTGTTTGTTGAGCCCACCACAGTTGCCCCTGCTTCCTCCCCGAGCTGTCAGAATGACACCAGGCTCGGCTCCTTGTTCTGTCTGCTGTTTACCTGACACTGTCTTAATAATACCGTCGATCTACTGTGCCTCACACCAGACTCCAAAGTCTGTTCATCCTGCTGTGCCCTTATTAATCAGATATTTTACCATGTGTTTCTGGCAAACATAGAAAGTTCCATTCAAATTGAACATTAGAATTAACAGTTTAAATAAATCAAACTATAATTATCAAATGAACTCTATTCTTCCTTCCTTTTTTTTTCTCCTGGGCTTCCTTAGTCCTACCCATCCATTTCATGCTTTTTGCTTCAGGTACGTTTTAAGTGGAGCCCTGTTGCTCTGCTCACCCTTGACTCAAGAACCTCTTCAGTCAGCAACCTCATGGCTTATTGGGGCAACTGCCCTCTGACTCCCAACTGCTTAAGCACCCTGGCTGTCTTTAGTGTCTCCAGATACGGTCCTGTGCTGTTCAATTTATTCCCCACCTCCCCATTCATAGTGGTGCTGTAACCTCCAGTGGACATTAGAGGACTCTGTCCGGTGTTTCAGCAGCATAGCTGCCTCCTAAACTGGGAAAATCCCAACAGGTTATCCACTGCCACGCGAGAATCGTCAGTCCTGCGGTGAAAGAGGTGATTTTTTTTGGGTTTGTACAAGTGTCAAAGACTGGGCAGATGGTCAACCTTCCTAAACTGCGGGCTATGATGCAATCTTTATATTGATCTCACAGTAAATTGTGAATAACGTCAGTGTTTCCTGTCTGAACGAGTCTGCTGGGGCGCTGTGCTACGCAAAAATAGAACTGTCCCGGTGCCAGCGGACCCCTGCTGCTCCCTGCAGCCAGAGGAAATTGACATATTGAAAGTAATTTCTTTTTTTTAAAACCTCCACACCCTTTCCGGACTTGGAAATTGGGAGTTAGTATTCAGTGTCATGGTTCTGAGACAATGCCGTTGGTTTCCATAACACTTGTAGAAAAAAAAAAACGGACCAAACAGAGCAGTACCACCAGAAACTGTGGGTACAGTGTTGCTGTTACTACCCGATATGTAGCTCTAATGAGACATGAAGACATAAGAATTGCAGGAATTCTGTCCTTCAGTCACGCTATATTTAAACAGCCTCACCAACCACCACCTCCTACAACACTGCCAATGTTTTCCTCTTTTGTGCAAGAGGTACATTATCAATACTTCTTCCACAGGCGCCACTTTTTTGAGTTTGTTGTCATAAACCTTTGACTCTGGGCTGCTCCCCCAGTGGCCATATTGGTGAATAGCAACACCAAGGTGAAGACGCATGAAGCATGGTGGTGGCAGTAAAATCATTGAAACAGAGATACACCTATGTAAAAGCAGCCTCAAAGAGTTTTTTTTGTCTTCACGCAAATTCATTTATTACAGTAGCTGTAACTGCTTTCTGACCATTTTTCAAATTGAGTGCGGTGTGAGAGGTGACAGTGACAAGGCGGTGCACTTGACTAAAAGGGGATGGCAAAATGTGTCATTTGTGCCTCACATTCTCACTCTCAATAAAACTCGAGAGACCAAGTCAGATGCAAATCTTGTCAATGAAAATTTCCAGACCATAACTCAATGTCAGTGCCCCACTCACCATGAATCGAGGGATACTCCGCCTTTTAAGGTAGACCATTAAGGAGGACCGTAAGATGCCCATTGTGCTCTGCTTTTGCCCCCACTTGGAGACACCTCCCTAAAGAGAACTGTGTCATGGAGGTTTGGGGACGTTGACCAAGAGGTCCAGTATGCAGTCAGTTGCCAAATGTAGCAGTAGATACTCCTCTTTCTGTGAAGACCATGTCTGGGTTCAGTGGCAGGACTGGCAACTGCGCATATCAGGTATAACTGCAGGAAACCACTTTTAAAAAGGCCCAAAGATCATGGTGAGCTCTCAACCCCATCTACTGTAACTAGCTTTGATTTAACTAGAAAACCAGACAAAGGCTAAAATTATGGCAAATGAGCATGTTTTTTTAAATGACGGAAACTTGAAGTGGGTCGTTCACTTCTGTAGACATCCACTTCCTTCTCAATCAAGATGAGTGTCCGTTTCTTTTGTAGGAGTCTCATGTGGGTTTCAAGCCGATTGCAAGGACTTTTTTTTTTAACCTCTGGACATTGGCTCTTTTGCAAAGTGAGAATCTGAACTATTTAATTGGATAGTCCGGCTGGAAGTTATTATGCCCACATTTGCAGGAGAATATTAAAGTGGAGCTGCGCATATGAATAACAAGAGTGTGGTGATTACTGGAGCATGGAGTTTCCGCTCGCAATTCCAGCCCCTTTCTCTAGTACCAAAGTGTACAGACATCTGCCGTGACATTAATTAAACTTCAGTGAGCGGGACAGGTATTGACTCAAAATGAACAATGAAATGAAATTTGGCTTCAGAAACCGAGAGATGAAAGCTCCCTTTCTGACAAGTCATATTAGTAAATCATTTTAGCAAAGTGTCGGCATGACTCAAATGACAAGCAAAGAACGGTCTGATGACAACACATAGACAAAGCCTAAGCTTATTAAAACAGTGCCACCGCTCCTCTCATATTCACTGGGGATTAGTGAGACCGTTTTTTTGCTGTAAACTGAAAACTGTCTTGTATTTAAATTTGGGCAATAGATTAAATGTATTGACAGTGATCATGGCCCTATTATTCGCAGTGACCTGTGCACCGTGTATGTTGTGCATTTAAAATGACGTCACTTCTGACGTGCAGAGGCAGGGGCGTCAAAAATTCACCTGCTTTTGGTCACATGGAAAGTCTTTCCCTACAGTTTGAGTTTAGTAAGTTCAAATTTAATTTGGGACAATCAGGAAATGACAGTTGGGTATTGCTGCCAGAATTATGACCTGACCATCCTCTCAGTCGGTCTGAATAAACAAAGGCTTCATTCAGAACAGAGAAACTGTGCAGATAAGAAACAAGTCTTGCAAACCAATGCACCATATGTGTTCAAACTTGAATAAAAAGACAATTGTACTGTTGATTTCATCAGGACCTACCACATTTTGTATTTTACAGATCAGCCCCTCAGAACTAAATGTCCTAGAGCAGATACTGGGTTCATTGAGGAAGTTGGATATGTTCGGGAGGTAGGTGACACTAACCACTCTTGTTCAGACTGTGTTGATCGAGGGAGTGACTGTATACACTGCGATGTGGCCAGGGTTGAGGTCCTGGACACTGCTGACTTCAACTAAGTGACAGGTGTTGGGTAAAGAGTGGCAAGCGTGGCATTTTGAGGAGCCCTGCAGCAGTGTTTTTTTTACAGGTTACATCCAAAAATATATCCATGAAGTGGGGCAGGAAGCCCAAGCTACCCCTTCGAAGCAAAGGATCAGAGGGCTATAGTTCAGGAATTTATTTCCAAAAGACAGTCTATGCACCCCAGCTCGGAAACGAGTTGCTAGAGTTTGGACACTGTGGCGAAAGTTTGCCCAAAAAGAAAACATGCACTGGACTTTCGTAGTGCATGACCCTACACACGGCACAGACCCTGCCAGGAGGCTTTGTTTGGAACAAGCCCATTCAAGTACTGCCATTTGGGAGATGCTGGTGACTGAGTCCTCTGAATTGAATAGTTTCCTTGGTTGTCGGGACCCAGAATGCTTTGAGAGCTCATTTTAAAAGGCCTCTATTTCTTGACACGCCACTGTGGTCTGAAACTTCCAGGCTTCTAAACATTTCCTCCCCAGGCACAGACATAATCCTGTAACTTTGAGCCTTTTCTGTTCTCCAAGTAGCACTGAGAGATCGCAGCATCTTCAGTTTCCACACTGAAATTATCTAATTAAAAATCTTCCAGAAAACAGCTTTTGAAGTTTCCAGAAAGCAACAGATCTTTGCTAAAGTCTGGAGCGGAGCCAGAAAACTCAACTGATGCGTCTTGAAATTCCTCATTAGACAACACATCAATGTCTGAAATCAAAGCCCCTTTTCATGGCACATTCATAGATAAAAAACTCATAATGCTGCTCCGGCACATAAATGGAGCTCTTTATTTTCATGACCTGATAAGCGACTGCTGCATCATGCAAATGTAAGGATGGAGGGTTTTTTTTTCCTCCTCTCGACTGTTCGGGCGGGTGAAGTCATGCTAGTGCTGTGCTTAAATAGAAATCCTTGCTATGCTGATGAGGTTTTAAAAAGGAATGGCTCATATAATGGGCTGATCCTGGGTGACTTATCCAAATCCCTCACTCATCTTCTTTTATTGCAGTTCGCTTTGTCCCTACTGGCTGTTCTACACACGAGAGAGCATCTTAGTTCACTGCCTGCAGACCTGATGACTGGCTTCCACCTGGTGCCAAAAGTATAGTCATTAGATTTGCCATTTTTAAACTTCAACATTTGTCATCAGTTTTCACACTCAAGCGCTGTCGCGATGATTGAACGGCTTTCAAGAGATATAGATAACCGGCCAGTAAGCAGGTACGAGCAGAAACCTGGAACGGATGCAGAAGCCTGGGGCGCAACACTGAAATTAAAAGCTGGAAGTAACAAGGGGTCTGAAAGAGAGTTCACTGCAGCAGTCATGCACTGACACGAGTGAGGCAGGGTTTCATGCTGCAGAAGGGGATTGGAGACAGGTGCGGCCTTGGCCCCTCCATCTTCCACATGCATATCTCAAAATATAGTGGCCTATGACTAGTTTGTTGCTTGAGATCTGCCTCCAAAATAGATGCAGAAAAGTACTAGATTAGGTGTTCAGATTTGATGAAGTGAGGGGAAGTACTGTACTGTTGTATAAAACCATTTGCATCTTTGCTAACATAAGCTCTCATCGTAAGCTATGGAAGTTGACAAGGAGAGATTGCGCAAGCTGCAGGGGTGTTATACCCGATTTCGACCTCCACCAGCTCTGCTTCCACTGTTTGGGATCGCAGCACCATGCCACAGATTGTGAGGCCTCTCAGGCTACTAATAGAGCGCTGCGATTGTCTTACAGGGAACCGAACCGATCCGTATCTCCTGCTTCCAAGTCTTGGGATGAATATGATGAGAGTGACACCAGGCACTGCTATGAGGTGGATCCGGGGACTCTGTTCCCAGAGGTGGCGGAGTCAAGCAGGTTCCCGCTTGAGCTTCTTGCGCGCCTCATGGCATCCGCCTCCCAACGTATGGAAGTTGAGCTCCCTCAACACTACCGCAGTATATGGCTCCAGTGTGCGCCGCTCTCAGCCGAGCATAAGCGGATCCTCGTGGTTGTCTCGATCACCGACTCTCTGGAGATGGTGGAGAGAGTACAGGCCCCCAACACACACACACAGCTGCTGATCATCGCCACTCTTCGCGGAGAGACCTGTCGGCTGCTCCCACCTCCACTCCCGGCCCTGTGTGTAGAAAGAACTTTCTCTGCGTCTAAATCAAATGCTGATATGAATTAAAATAAGAAGAATTACTTTGGTCGGGTCTGTTTCTTCTTTGCCAAAAATTAGGGTTTAATCGGCCGCCAAGTTCTCTTCTGGTGCCGGTCAGTGTTCATTTGAGTGGCACCTGAAGGAGGGAGGGTCCGCTCCTGCGCTCAGGGCACCTGTCTCCTCACCTGCTCATATGGCTCAAGAAGATAGTCAGGGATACGCCCTTCAGTTTCACCGTCAACCTCCCAAGTTCCACGGCATCACGTGGACCCGCGTGAACTCGGAGAACCAGAGGTCATGTCTGTTGGAGGAGGTCCGCACTCAAGAGTGAATCGAGCTAGTGCCAAAGCAGTCCTCCCAAACCGAGTTTTACTCCAGGTACCTGAAAAGACAGGAGAGTGGAGACCTGTTCATGACCAGAAAACAGTTCCGGATGTTGACTACCAGGAGACTTCTGGAGTGCGTCACAGTGGTACACTGGATGACCTCCATAGATCTCACAGACACCTACTTCCTCATCCCGGTTTGGCCAAGTCACAGAGGGTCCAGAGGGTCAGGTGTATCAGTACACACGCCAACCCTTTGGCTACTCTAGCGCTCGAACCACTAAGGAGACAGGGTCCGCGGATTCTGACATACTGGCTGATTCTAGCCAGGTCCAGAAAGGAGTTACGAGCGCACCCCATCACAATGCAATTCATCGCGCTGTTGGGGTTCGAATAAACCTCCAGAAAAGCACACTGAGTCCCAGTCAGAGCATGACCTTCCTGGGGCATGCTGGACTCAGTCTCGGGTCAGGCCCGCCTTTCCCCAGCCAGCTGACATAGTCTATTCTGAACGCCGGCCCAGCGGGGGTCCCTGCTCACGCAGTGGTGTCTCTCCTGGGACGTCCTCTCAGAATGTGGCGGGTTCGGACTTCGAGACAAACCTCGATGACAAGGTACTCCGCACAATTAAAAAACGCAAGAGCTCTATACTGCAAAAATCCGCGTTTTTGAAAAATGGTGTGCAGAGCATTTCCCCTTTCTCAATCCATTAGCTCATGTCTTTAACAGTTCCTTTTGGACAGAGGTAGAGCCGTATCCACGATCAGGGTCTTCCTAGCTGCTATTTCGGCGAGAAGTGACTTTGTGGATCAGACGTAAAACTTCAGAAACCCGCCAGTGGCATGCTTCCTGAAGGGAGCTGGCAGAACAGTTTTCCCCCAGTGGGAGCACCAGGTAGTTTTGGATGCCCTGACTGATGGCACCTTTCGAGCATCTGGAACAGGCCTCCTTGGACGTTCTGTCATTAAAAACATCGCTACTACTGGCAGCAACAATGGCTAAGGGGGTCAGCGATGTGCCCGGTCTGTTAACCCAGACTGCATTTCTTTTGGTGTTGATGGCTCCTCAGTCACCCTCCATCCCAATCCATCCTTCCAACCCCAAGTTATTTCTTCCTCCTACAGATCCAGGTGCATCAGTTTGAGGGCCTTCATGCCACCTCCACGAGGATGCGTCACAGGCTTGCCTGCACTGTGTCTAGTGAGGGCACTGGATTGCTAATTAAGAAGGGTGAAAGGCTTTAGACGGTCAGAGAGTCTCCTTATCTGCTGTGACGGCTGTCAGCAGGGGGCAGCACTCTACTCAGCGTCTTTCTTCCTGGCTGAGGTAGGCCATCTGCCTGGCTTACGAGTCAGCGGGAGAGCCTGTCCCGGAGGGCATTCGGGCACACTGTACCTGTAGTGCGGCTTCCTCCACTGCCCTGCTGTGAGGAGTGCCAATGGAAGAGATCTGTTCCGCAGCCTCCAACTTTGTCAGGGCCTATCTTGTGGATGTGTCAGCGAACTCCATGGCCCATTCCATCCTCCGTGGAGCTCCGTCCAGGCACCTGCAGGACTGATGAGGCCCATGCTCTTGAGGTACAATCCTTCACCTTATGACTAACTGAGGGAGGTGGATGCTGAGATCACAGAGCCAGCATCATATCCACCTTTCCCTCACTATAATTTGTTCTCTCCACAGCTAAGGTACACATGTCGTCTTACAAACCCCTGGTCTGGGAAGATAAGACCAGAATTCCCTGTTGGACACCTCCTTCCATCATATTAAGCCACTTGAACCTTTTTACAGTGTTGTATTGGTAACAGGTTAGTGGCTCAGCGACACCTCGCTCGCCTTCATTTGTGGGACTCATGATGGACAGGACATGGTCAATTCTCCTTTTTGGGGTTTGTTTCTTACAGGCCAAGGACACTGTTGTAGAATCAGGTTCTTGGGTCATCTTGAGCCTGCATTTGTTCCAAGCTTTGGTTCACTATCCCTCTCCATCACAGGCGCCACCCTGGTACTCTAGAGAGGGTTGGCCTCTCCCTGAGGTTCATGGAGGAGGCTTGTATAGCGTTAACCAAGCTTCTTGCAGTCACCCCTGAATGCTGTTGTAGATTCAGGCGTCCAGCTTCAGAGTGCATGTTCTGCAAGCTAATTCCATTCCTTCTCTCCTTTTTCCCCCTCACTTGGAGTTAGGTTGCATAACGGAAAGCCCCTTTATAGGACGTTAGTCTGCCCCCATTGGGTGGAGAGTTCATGTTTGTTTTTTCCTTTAGTGCTGGAGGAATATCCAATAGCGAAGCCTCACTAGAGGGCTTCGCACACTTCGGAGAACAACGATTACACTAGGTAAGTTTCCAACCTTTATACAAAGAATTCACTCCTGGAAACGAGGCTTTTCAAAAACAGTAGTAGAGAAAGACCGTGAAAAAAAATAAAGTGGTTGCATACAGGAGTCGAGCCAATCCAGGCTACCATGGCGTCATATTGACGTTGGTTAGACTTTTGCGTCCCCTTCTGATGTCTAAGCTGAAGGCTGTCTTCTGTGTCAGACGCAAAAGTCCATTTTCCCCAATGTCAACATATCACGCCATGGGAGTGAGGATGGCTTGAGTTAGCAGTAGATGTTACAGTATGCGATGGAACATGGACTCAGGTCAAAACTGCAAGCGCCACGGATTCCTTAGGAATAGCACCAGAATTTCTGTTGGTACATGCTTTTTGCATTTCCAAATACAGATGCTCTATTAAAAAGGAAGGGCAGACAGGTGGCTGCTGTTGCCAATTTTGGGATTCTGATTGGCTAACATGGGCTTCAGCTTCGCGTTACACTGCCACCTACAGTTTTGGAATGTCCTGGTAGCAGACATGCATGGTTTGATGTCAAAATAATGCTTTCGGTAAACAGTTCAGGTCGCACAGAATTCTTTTTGGAGGGTAAATTATCTGGCTACATCCAAATGTGGTGCGAGAGAGCAGTGAGACACTCGATCCGTGAGATCCATATTGACACGTCAGCTACGAAAACAATACTGAAGTCATTTTGACTCCGTCCATCTTCACTGTCAGACAAAGATAACAAATGAAACGGCTCCAAGAAAGCCACTTAATATTCCTGGCCTGATTGTGCAGGAATTCATCAGCACGACTTATCTTTGAATCTCACTGTGGGCTGCAATATCATGAATAAATCCATTTTTTCACAACATATCTGCCTGATTCAATTACATTATTCCCGGCAAGACCACTGGTAAATTCCTCATTGTGTCGTATCTCTTATTCCAATTTTAAATGAGGCTTATGGGACCCCAGCAGCAGTTCAGTCACTAAATTAAGGATAATTACAACACCTCCAGTTTATTAATCTCATTTGTCAGATCTCCTCTCCCAATTTCAAGGCGAATTGTTGCCAACACACAAAGCACAAATGCTGTGAAGTGCGCCCTGAGAGGCTGAGACTTTTTCAGTCCTGCTGTTTTGATACTGATAAAACACGTTTTGTTGTGTCTTGATGACTTTGAAGTAGGAGAGCTACCTGTGTGCTCCAGAAATAAACAGAGAGGAAGTGTTCTCATATACAAGAACCATACATTAAACACCTGAAAGAAAGAAAAATAGTCTGCCTTCGCCAAAAGCAGCTTAAAATCACAGCATCCTCTGCCAGTAATTGGGTCCCAGGCAGGATGATAATAGCATTAAAACTCTCGCACCTAACCAAGTGCCACTTTATTGAGCTGTTGCTGCAGTTGTCAAACTTTTTCTTCCAATAAAATAAGCCCGGCCCTTTTCTCCCACCGCTCATTAAACCAAAGTGATTTATTCTACTGTGATAGTATGTGACGTTCCTGTTGTGAGAGGACAACGGGAGGCAAGATTTAAAAGAGAATTACAGATAGTTTTGCATGGCAGCTCTGTGTTTTATCACAGCCCAGAAATCTAATTCCAGTGAAAAAATTAAGTCAAAATTCAACAGTCTTTACATCTTTTGTCCAACTAGAGATAGAAATCCCATACAGATGTCATGACTGCTATTTCTTTGAAGCATAGTCATGTATCTGCAAACAAGGTCGAACCATTCAAGGCAGAAACTGAGTTGAAATGGAGAAGTGACAACAGAAACACAAACAACAGAAGACATTGACACTAACATGTGACACAACATTTCTCAGACTGACTGTGGCTTCATGAGATGATCAGGCAGACTGAGGCAGGCCTTTATGTTGTGGCAGGTGATTGGATGATTCGAGGCAGGTGTGAGCTGAATCTCTGCAGCCGTGCTGCTTCAAAATTCATTTTGTTTGAATACAAAACATTGTTTTTATTTTTTATTGCAAAAGTTATTTTTTAATGTTGATGTTTTTTCAATGTTGGTATTGGATGAGTTATTACTTTCTAAAAGATGATATTGAGTCTATTTTTTGTCAATTATTCTCCTTCGAAAATGCCTAGTGTTCATAGTTTTTATCTTAGTTATTTTTTTATATATTTGATTCAACGTTAAGAACTTTCTTTTTTTTTTCAATTAACTCCTCATGGGTTTGCGACAATCCCGTTTTCTTTGTTTCAATATTTTTATTGAAAACATGAACTCGCGTCTTGATGTCCAACATATTATGCTATTAGTTTGTTTTTTTCCTTTTACATAGATACACACACACCCTCAACCAACCACCTACCCACCATTAAAACATCATCCAAATATATGGAGAGAATGGTGGTCGAGGATATCATCGACCGCTCTCAATGTGTACAATATAAATGTAATGAAAAGGGTTGAAAGGAAGAAAACAACATCTCTCAGCCACACCTTCCAACACAAAAGCAGGCGGCGTCTCGCAATTAAAGAGGTAAATCTAAAGACTGTTTTATGAGCAGAGCTTAGGTTTATTTATCTCGGCCTGGGTTCCTGAGATTGCGATGAGGGGCAAAACTGGATGAGAAATCCCCAAACAGTGGATATTGTTTGAAAATAATTGAGCCAGCATGTGTGTAGTTTAGGACATGAGAAGAACATATGACCCAAACGGCAATATACTATGATACTATTATGTACTGTTGAGACATCTATCACATTTATCTTCTGTTTCTGGCGATATCTGTCACAGCCTTAACTTTGAAAAATGAATCCAATAAACTACTTTAAAATAAATAATGGAAAATTAAACGCGGGACTGGACAGGACTGAATGAATGCCACCAACTACTTTCTCTCACCAGGTGCTGCAAAGTTGCATTCCCAAGTCCTTCTCCCAGGCATTTTTCACTTTCAAATATGATTCATCTCGGAGACCTGACGTCTGGACAGATTATGGACGAGGAGCACATATCGGGATGAGAAGTTTCGACAGTTATCCAAATTACAGTCTGTATACAGATCAACGACATGATGTTACGCCATATGCAAAAGCTGAGTCCTGAGTCGACGGAAGAAATAGGTCTTTTCTACATATGGGGCCTGAAGGTGACAAGGCCAAACAGTTAGTACTTTTCCTGAATTGATATGACATTTTAACTGGGTTAAAAAAAAAGGTTTTTGAAATACAGTGAAAGTTTGGTTGGAAGAGAGGACAAAATTGAGGCTGGCAGAGAAGATGACAGTGGACAATGCCTTTTTATGTGTGAACCCCCCTCATTGAAGTAGCAATATGGAGCGCATGAAAGACTTCACCTGAACGATCACAGCTCATAAACAGTCGATTGTTCGTGATATAAGGTGTCGCGTTTTACATCCAGGTGACGTTTTGGGTCGGCCTTCCCTGCCGCCTGAGGTCACCTTGTTGGTAAAAACAGTGAGGTTTCTGTTTCCGACACCATCATCCGCCGTCTTGCTCCCAGGCCGTGACAAAACTGCACCTCTTTAATGACTGCAGGTTTATATAACTGGTCAAGACACCTTGTTTTCAGGATTTATCAACATCAGCTTTTTTGCTGGATGTATTTTGGCAGAGCTGTGAAGTTATTTTGCATTCAGCAGGAGTCCTCTCTGGTCACTGCCTCTCTGCCAGCCCTGCTAGATATAATGCATATGTAGCAGCACTTTGAAAGATCGCACTTTTATCAGAGGTGATGTCGCTTTCCCCAACTTTACTTTGTTTTTTGTGCTTCTGGAAAGAACATATTCAAATGTAAAAGTTACACAATGAATTACTTTCCTAATATCCCAGCGACTTTCAAACCAGAATCAGCTCTTTTGGGGCAATAACATTGAGCTGAAAGAAAGATAATAAATTAACTGATGTCACAACTGGATGACAACAACACAATGCCTGCTTACCATTCATCTGTTAGCCAGCTCCAAACCTTCAGTCTTGTCTTTTCCAAACCCGAGTATGTGTGTCCGTTTCAGTTCGGGTTATTCTGAAGGACGACATGGGACACAGAATGTTTCTAAGCCTGGATTCAAAGGGTGTGAAGCACAAACTTTAAAGCAGAGTCTTTTTCCTTGCCTCTATTTGGTGCCTTATTCCGCCTTAACAGAATGGATAATATTACTGCTGCGCTCAGCATGTGTTGACTCCTCAAGCTCATCGGCGAAATAAGACGAATCCCTTGAATGTGACCTACATTGTGTACCTAGATAGTTACTTCTTAATTAACTCTTTTCTGTTCGTTTGTATCAGCGAGAATTGCTGCTCTCAATCCAAAGACTGGGTTTGTGCTGTTTAAACGCCGCTCAGGACTGATGTTGATGGCCAGGCGGACTGGGAGAGGCTGGAGCAATTTCAAGGCCTCCCGCTGTTCACCGGCTCCCTTGAATTTGTCACTGTGATCCTAATTCACTTTGCAGTACTTCTTTGTTTTGGCTACTGTTTACTACAATTCCATTTAGAAAAACCATTTAGTTCTCCGTCTGTTTTCACTTCCTCAGTGAAGCACCGATGCCTGGGTTTCAGTCCTGCCAGCAACTGCATCCATGCCAACCCCTCCACATCAGAATCAGAAAATTCATCGCCTCCCTGTTACGACACAGTTCTTGCAGGCAGCTGTTAGCCATGTTAGCCACACTTAACCATCAAGTTTAATCTGGGCTGGTTCCATTAAGTATTAAACTGTCATGTCATCTAAGAAAGACACATTAAACAGTTAGACCTTTAACCCAGGCTACGGATGCAGTCACGCAAAAATATGAAATGAAAACTCATTTACAGTCGTACCCCATCCACCCGTGGCTGTAATATAATACACTTCTGCTTTCTTGTAGTGCGGCATGCTGTAGAAACTGAGACATTGAGAATATTTGCTACATATTATTTTCTTACCCATTCAATGAGACACAGCAACTCCTCCATTTCAGGCTCTTCTTCTTCAGAAGGACTGGACATATGATATACTGCCAGTTGCCACGAGAAGGATTTGAACCTTCAACACCTATGACTTCCTCAACTTTTTTTCGGACATCCATTTCAGCATCCGTGATGGGGTTGCGGTTAGTGTGAATGGCTCACGACCAGAAAGTTGCCAGTTAGGTTCCTGCACCCACAGTTATCTGTGTGCTAGCCTTCCACAGATCAACTAGATACAGAGGTCGACAGAGTACTTAAAGTAGAGCACAGAATAGGCAAGCCTATGCAAATTTTAATTTTCATAAACTGTGGATAAAACAAATTCAATAGAATTTCGCTTCCTTAAACTACCATAAAATACATTGTGTTTCTGATAAAGCTCTCATACCACTGCCATCTTGGGACGAACACTGGTTCGCTGTGCTGTGAAGCGGAGAAAGTAGTGGTGATATCTGTAAATAATGAGGGTCAGTCAACGGTCTTTGAGGAAGAAGAGCTGGTTCCTGTAAATGAAGGACTTATTCTCATTCAAACCAAGTTGCGCGATCGTTGTGTCTGGACGTAAAGGATCAGACGGCAACCCTGAACGGTAATGTAAATCTCTCACACGTAGGGTCTGCAGTACAAAACACAAGTTTAGGTAAACAGTGGTACTTAGTCACGCCTTCTTGCCGCTGTTCTTTCTCTACACTGTTCTGATAGCTTCTTCCCACTGTTTTGGATTGTGTTGCTATAATCCTTTTTGCTGTTTACATTCAAAGGGCCTCTCTTCTCACCTATTCCTTATGACGCTCTTCACCTTTGGATGCGAAGAATGGCACCAGTAGCACATCCAGCAGCCAAGAGACAGTTTTGCGCTTCTCCTCTGATACTGAAGCTGAAAGGTGTTTTTACCTGCCTTCTATTGATGACATCACAAAGGCTTGTTTCCAGTCTCTGGCACCACTGCTCTGACTTTGGTTGGCTTAGATGTGGTTTTACACATATTTGGCATTGTAATTTGCCAGAACCAGACACTATATGATCATTTCATGATGCATATTTGTGCATTGTTCCAGGCACTTCTCTTTATTTAGTTCAACTTGAATGTAAATATGTAAATACATATCTCCATATAATGTTGCGGGAGGAGATTTCCCGCTCCTGAGCTAAGAACAAACATTGATTTTTGCTTTGCTCCAACTTGTTCTGCAGTGTGTGTAATAAAGGAACCTGCATTATCAGGAGAACCAGGGGATTGATATTTTAATGACACTGATCTCTTGTTACTGAGAGCCTGGCTGTTTATACAGAGCGCATAAGTGTGTTGTGCCTCATAATTGCTTTTACCTTCTGTGGATTTAGGAAGGTAAAGCGCGGAGGGACCATGGATTTTCTCACAGGGAAGATGACCAGCTGGGATGAAAGTTTGTGGGCAGATAAATCAGTAAAGGTCAAAACCTCCTCCACTCCAGAAGCTCAATTAGAGCTGGTCCAGAAGTCTGGGGTCTCAGGAGCACTCAAGCAACGTGCCGCTAATCCCAGCCCCCCTGTTTCCCACCAGTCGTGTGTCAGATAGCTAAGCAGAGAGAAGGCGAGTGGGAGAAAGATTCACTGGCTGGCTCTCACGCTGTTTACTATTTTTCATAGTGCACAGTGATGCTGACATATGCAGCGGGATTCTCTACTGCGGTTAGAGCCTCGCTGACACATCCTCTATGTGAGTCATGCCTTCCTTGATAGTAACCCTATGGAGTTCAGCTTTTACTCCAGTTTTATTAGAAACGAAATCCATTCAATATTTAAAAAGCCGCTGGAGTGCACAGGAATCTGGCCGAGATATGAATCTTGTGATGAATAATTGAAATGGAACAGTTTATTAAGACGGGCCTCGGCTAAGTTTATGTTACACGCCTGCATCCTGGTTGCATGGAAAACGCTGCGACTCTACCTCCATGTGCATGATAAATGTCTGCAATGCATCACCAGGGCCACACCGTGTGACAGCATTCTAATATCACAGATCTGGCTGCTGCTTCCCATTCACACATCGACAACCATTAAGCTGTGGACAGGTTTTTAGGGTCACAACAATAACTCATGGACATGTTTTTCTTTAGTAATCCCACTGACGGTGTGACCTCTCTCAGCTTTTGTTTAGGCCTCTACAGTCACCTTTTTTATGAGTAGCCTGAACATAGTCTTTATTAACGGCACCTAAGAGTAAATACAAATACAGTGGTACCTCGGTTTTCGAACGTCCCGGAATTTGAACAAATCGGAGTTCAAACAAAAAATTGCTTTTTGCTTCGGATTTTGAATGAAAATCCAGAACTCGAACGCCCCCGAAAAAAGCTGGAAAAAACATAACGTGCGCGGACCGATCAGTTGACCCATGACGCACTTTGTTATTGTGTATAACGCAGCCTCTGTGTGCAGACGTGTCCCGTTAGCGACATTTACTGACTGTTTTTTCCTCATATTGAGGTGTAAAACCTTTCCTGTCTCCAGTAGAGTGTCACAGGGGAGGTGCTCGCTCTCCCCACCTCCCAGGCTGGAGCGCGCACTCCAGGGTTTGATGTCCTGTTGTTGGCTGGAGCTCGGACAGGGATGAGGCGAGTCTCGGACAGAGTGTTACTTGGTCTATGACTTTGTCACAGCCCAACTGCACAGAATCGCACATTCAGAGCTGGACACGCACTGGGCACCTCTTCACTTCTGGAGAGACGTCACTCACTCGGCAACCCCTCCCACATGCAGCGGCCACACACATAGAGGAACAGCACACCTGCAGCAGACACTCTACATTCACTCCTACAAAAGCCTATTTTAAGGCTTGGAATGCATTATTTCTTTTTCCATTAATTGTAATGGGAAAAATTCAGATTTCGAACAAATCGCTTCTCGAACGGCCGTCTAGAACAGATTGTGGTCGAGAACCGAGGTACCACTGTGTATAATATATATATATATATATATATATATATATATATATATATATATATATATATATATATATATATATATATATATTATATATATATATATATATAATCTCATTTCATTTCTTTTCGTCATACATATATCCTCCTCTATTTCTATCCCCTGTTTTTCTGGCCACCTGCCACAGCCCATATAGAATTGCCTCCCTCCAGCTCCTTGTCAATTTCTTTGCCTGCTCCCAGGTTGCTGTCTGTTTGCGTCTTTGTTGTCTCCAGGTCACAGCTTCAAAGATTGTTCCTGAGATGAATCATACAATACTGACTGTTCATGAGCTCAGTAATCCAGTATACTACAGATGGCATCATAAATTGACATTGGGAAAGTGGACTTTTGCATCCTATACTGATGCCGAAGGCAGCCTTCACCGCTGCGTGTTGAGTGGCGATTTCTCAATTCCACATAATAAATAAATTGACAAAATACAATTAATAGTCTAAGGTAAGTCATGGGACGGCGCTCCAGTCGTTCAACATGTAATGTATCAATTGCTATTCAAAGCCTGTCAACAACGCAGTGTGTTCTAGTCACCGTGACTTTCTGTTCTGTTACTAAGAAGGAAAACCACATAAAGGGGTATTAATAGCAACTGACATCCAATATCAGTCAGGGAGGAGAGCTGCTATATGGCGCCCGCTTCCTCGATGCTCCCTCAGTTTCACATTCCATAGAAGCAACATGCAGAACAGCCTGAACGTTGATTTTTTTCGTGATGTAATAGAATGCATTTTTCAAATACAACAATGTGCCACAGAGGAGAAACGAGTGCTGCAAGACCGCTGGTGAAATTCTGGCAACCAACGTCGCCATTCTCTGAGGCGGCATTATAAAAAGTCTGGCAACACAATCCACTACTTCACTTCAAGTGTTGGACAGCACTGATGGGTAGATGAGGTTTCATAACACGGTATTGAAGGGTTGAATGAAGTTTCATGAAACGGTGTCATCATTGTCAGAAGCCACCAGATGGCGGTGTCTGCTGTAAGATGTTAATTATGAAATTTTACAGCGTATTCAACCAAACTACCTCAAGCATTTTGTTTACATCATTAGACTATTATTTTTCGAAACCAAAGCCTGAATTATTTCACGTATTTTCTTTGAAAAACATCTATAAAAATGTTTTCTAGACTATTAATAAAATAGTTTTTTTTTTTTTTTTCCAGCTTCGGCCACACATTTTCATCTTGGTGCAGCCTTATAATTCTGATGTAAATGTCTCTGAAGCAAAATACTTTACATGGCACCTTGAGGTCAAATGTGATGGACGTTCGACGGGAACGTTACGTCTCCTGCCTTCGGTGCTGTCTTGTGGACATCTTTTGGAACTTTTCATTCCAACCTGACACTTCACACCACAGATCTGATCTGAACTCTTCTCTCTGCTGAGCTCTGATAAATTGTCTGATAATAATTAATACACCTCTTAATTATTCAGCTCAGTGGGTGATGCTGAGCTAAAAGCAAAACTGCTGCAGTGGCTATCATCTCTCACCCAGATAGTTTCATTCCAGCCGCTGCTGGTCTGATTAAACCTCCGCGCCTCATTGCGAGGCTCTTCACCACCATAACTGGAAGTCAATGATAAACAACTTTTTAATTGCAAACGCCTGAAGTGTGACCGGTGTCAGGCGACTGCTTTGCACATGGCTCGGGGTTTCTCATGCCGCATGGCTCACCTCGCCCAACAGATGGTGAAACACACACTGAGGCCATTTGAGACACTAAATGTTAATTCCATCATTTACATAAAGTGCTCTGTTGTTTTTCACTTTGCACCACATGCATTATTCATTATTCAGTCTTTTTTGCTTTGGACCCTATGGATGCAATTATTTCAATTAAACATCAGAAATGGGGTGACACAGGTCGATCTAGGGATCATTGGATGTTTTTTTATATATATATATTTTTGTGTGTGAGTGTTCACAATCATACTACAACTTCTGCGGCACATGTTAAAGCTTCCAAACGCCCGTCTGGAACGCTAACCCCCATCTGCACCGAAGAGTTCGGAAGCAGTGCAGAGGATTTTCCAATTCCATACATTTAAATTTGTCTATTTCCATTGACGCTTTATGACACGTCATAAACTCTGTAAAGACTCTTGCAATCCACAAAGTACATCAGGATGGACAAGTCTTGTCTGTTCACAATCCTCGCATGACTCAACCACTCCTCCACCAGCTCTGCTCTGCTCCACTTCCTTGTTCCCAACTTTGTGTTCCCTCAATTTGGGGTGCGGCAAACATTTTTCACTCCTGGGCCACCTTTGCCATATGGGACACAAAAGTCCACTTCCCTATGTCAGTATATTACGGCCTGGGAGTGAGGATAGGTTGGTTAAAACACACTTCATCTCAGGTTCTTTCAAAGTAATCCTGTTTGATCTCATTCAGAGACATGGGTGAGCTTTCCTCTGTCCCGGGTGTCTTCACAAGAGGAAGCTGGTCGAATAGAACCACCCTGATTTTCATTAAGCCTGAATATAAGCATTTAGACATTTCAGTCATGAATCAGAAACCATCTTTTCTGAAGCGATTTCAAGATCACATGAGTTGGTTCATCTCATTCAGACTCTGTAAATCACCCACATCCGTTGTCTTCATTAAACCAAAGGTTGTCTCTCATGCAGCACCGCTGTCTTTTGAATTATTCAGTTGACGTATGGGTTAAGAGAACAGTCAGCTTTCAACCACAAGGGACTTTGAGTCTCAAATTCTTTTGTTTTGGCTTTCATTAAAAAAAAATCTGGAAACTTGGATCTAATTATTTCGAAAAAAAAAGGAGTGAAGTGCTTTCGGGAAACTTTTAATTGGGTAAATCTTGTTTACCACAGTGTCCTGAGATTTATAACCAATTAAAAAACTGCACCCAGCATTACTTCCTGTTCCATTGACATTCCGAGGACAGAAAGGAAAATTGGAACATTAAATCTAGCATTTCGCACAATTACCAAACATATTTGAAAACGCTGGACTTGTACGATCTTAATTCACGGATCCCATTAGGAGACAATGAAATAATATCCGTCCCTTTGAAAATCCTGTTTCCTAAATTCAATTCATCCCGGACCGACGAGAAGATAATTGTGTTGAACGTTCCCCTCTCTGCTAATGCGGTGGAACGACACGCCATCGTCACACTGGGATCATCGATGCGTCATCATTCAATCAATATAAAACAGAATGAAATTCTGGATTGGTGACGAGGAGCTCTATTGAGTTTTACTCACCTCGGTGGAATACAGTTGAGGATAAATCGATCATGAAAATAAACCTCTTTTTAACCTCAGTCTTTCTGCCGTCACCACGCTACACCTTTCTGTGTTTACACTGTCTATCAAACATGTAATGGGAACATAAATTCATTATATGAGGCACAGAAATAACAGCACACCCATAAAATTCATCGGTGTAACGGACACTTACATGCTTGTTATCATCTCAAAAATAAGTTCCCTGCATTTGATAACACACCCAAGACCCGCAGTAAGCACAAAGAATTAGCATCGTGGCTAATCGGTACGGCCAGCTACATGTTCACTGTATGCTTCGACAGTGCAATATGACAAACAGCAGACAAACATCCATACCTGTGTTAGAACATGAGCAAGTCATTTTCACTGGCAGTTAATTCATTGAAAAACTATTTTCATCATACACGAAGTATATCTATCCCGTTTTAGCAGTTCACTTGTTTCGCTGCAAACATATATACACTACGCTTATATACAAACAACAAGCATATAGACATTTGTTTAATGATTTGGCAACACAACAGAGACAGCAGTGAACACAAAACTGACTTACAAGTTGAGTAGAAGCATCACCACTTCAGAATCAGAAGAAAATCCTTTGGTAGCTCTCAGTTCTCTCCAGGCTGTGAATGCATCTCAGAATCAGAATCAAATTTATTGCCATGGTCAGTGGGGAGCCCACTGACTAGGAAAGTGCCTTGGAATAAAGTGCAACAAAAAACAAATAAAATAAAATGAATAGAATAACATAACAACAAGGCTGTTCATGAATTTAACAGTCTAACGGCCGAGGGAAAGAAGCTGTTCCTGTGACGGGAGGTTCTGGTCTGGATGGACCGTAGCCTCGTGCCAGAGGGAAGAGGAACAAACAGTCCATGTCCAGGGTGAGAAGGGTCGGCTCTGATCCGACCTGCACGTCTCTGGGTCCTAGAGGGATACAGGTCCTGAAGAGGTGGAACGTACGATGCGCTGCAGTCGGCTCTTGTTCCTGGAGGTGGCGCTGTTGTACCAGACGGTGATAGAGGAGGTGAGGATGGACTGGATGATGGCCGTGTAGAACTCCACCAGCAACTTCGTCGGCAGTCGTAGTTTCCGTAGCTGCCTCAGAAAGAACATTCTCTGCTGGGCCTTCCTGATGAGGGACCTGATGGTTGGCTCCCATTTGAGGTCCTCGGTGATGGTGGTTGCCAGGAAGCAGAAGGAGTCCACAATAGGAATGGCTAAACCAGCCAACATGAGAGGGGACAGAGAAACTGTTACTCTCCTGAAGTCTATGACCATCTCCACTGTCTTCTGGGCGTTGAGCTCCAGGTTGTTGTGGCTGCACCAGGACACCAGCCGCTCCACCTCCCTCCTGTAAGCCGACTCATCTCCATCTGAGATGAGCCCGATGATGGTGGTGTCATCCGCAAACTTGATCAGCTTCACGGACTCATGGCTGGAGGTGCAGCAGTTAGTGTACAGAGAGAAGAGCCATGGAGAGAGAACACATCCCTGAGGAGACCCGATGTTGAGGGTCCGAGTGTCGGAGACAGTCGTCCCCAGCCGCACACGCTGACTTCGGCTGGTCAGGAAGTCTGTAATCCATCTGCAGAGGGAGTCAGGCACGTCCAGCTGGCGAAGCTTGTCTTCAAGCAGAGTATTAAAGGCAGAGCTGAAGTCCACAAACAGGATCCTGGCATAGGTTCCTGGGCAGTCCAGATGCTCCAGAACGAAATGAAGGGCCTGGTTCACTGCATCGTCCACAGATCTATATTGACTCTTGTCAGAGATCTTACTCGGTTTCACGCTTTCTCTTCTTCGACTCCTCACTATGAACTTTTGTTTCTGCCACGGTGTAAACTGAACTCAGCTCGCTGCCGCCCAGAGAAAGTTACATACTCCAAGGGAGCGTTAAACAGAGCGCTGGAGGGTCTGACTCCGGGACTTTGGACTGTTCAAAATGAAACCTGTCATGTCAGGAAATCTGTCCAAATAATACATGTTGTTGCTTTAAGAAAAAATATAACTACATATAATGTTTTGTTTCTAGATCTAGTGTGTGCTTCTGGGGACCAGGTAGATCGGCGGGCAGTTGCCGCCCCCAAAACACAATTCAAATTCTTTATGAATCGGTGGTAGTTCAGATGTTCAGAACATCCCAATTACTGCATTTTTCCTTTTTTTTTAATTTAATAAATATTTAGTAACTGTAACAAAATGATCCCCATGGTATGTTTATTTCTGTTTTTTTTTTTTTAATTGAGTTTACTTCCTTTGCAAGGGCAGATTCACACGGCTGACAGATCAAAAGGAGACACTTGAGTCAGTGGTTGGAAGAGTGTAATGAATGCAGATCCCTTCTGTATGATACAATTAGGCAATTAGCATGCAATCACAGTCTGTAGCATAGAAACCGCTGACTGTGCCCATTTGATATCAATTACTGACCAAGATGGCGAGAGCAAATGTTGGAAATGACTTTGAAAGTAGAATTATGGCGCTTAATCCTCTCATTACTAAGATGAATGCGCTTTAAGATTGGATCTGCTGCAAATAGGCGTTCTATAGATGGGTGGCGCCGGAGAGGCCTGGAGGCTTGACCACTGCAGAGGGAGACACAACTTTGGCAAGGACTTCGAAATACTTTCCATTTGTGTCACCTTGCAAGACTGCGGGGTATCAAGCCTTGCTTTTACATGCCGACTGAAATGAAGAGGATTGGTGCGACGACGAGGAAGGACAAGCAAGATAGGTTAAGGTTGCTGAGAGTCAGTTGCTGTGGCAACCAATGGCACGAAGCAAAAGAGGAAGATGGTGATTTGCACATGAACCTGCAAAACACTTAGCCGTGGGAGTTTGCTGTTGAGGCATATCGATTTATGCTCAGAACAGTCTGTCAACCTGGATGTGCCGCATTGCCACAGTTTCAGTTTCCCTCACATTGTGCCGAGGTATGTCAGACATCTGTGGTGCAAACTGGAGAGTCCCATTTGTGTCAGAAAGAGCTCATCGACCATGCTGACATTTTTCTCTGGGGGGTTGTACTTTCTTAACATATAAGTTGACATTGTCATCCTTGTCAACTTGCAAGTCTTGTAAGAGGAGCACACCCTGGAGGATTGTCTCATTTGGCCTTGTCCTGTTTGGTGCAGGTGGTGGTCACTCTGTTGTATGGCGGACGTCAGAGGTGGCGCTGCGATTGAGGGTTTCCATTGCTGGGATTGACAGATTGACTGGTATGCAACCTAGCGGTTTTGCTTGGAGAAGACAGTGTACTATGTTGTGGTCGTCGTTTTGCTGGGTGGTTGCAGGTGTAAAGATCCATGTGCCCAGAGTCGAAAGTTTATGGCGACAAAAAACTCCAAAACCAACATAGCCACAGCGGAAGAAGCATTGATAATGTACCTCTACATAACCGAGTAATAACAGAGGCAGCGTTGTACGAGACGGTGTCTGGTGAGGCCATTAAATATAGTCACTGGAGGACGGAGAATTTTTGCCAATGTTATGTCTTCTTGTGTCTCAGTAGAACTGCGTATTGGGTAGCAACAGCAACACTTCCCCCGATTGTTTCCGGTGGTACTTCTCCTTGGTGGTTCTCTGTTCATATCCATATCCGTAAGCTTTGCGGAAACTTGCAGCAGTACGGAGGAAATGAACGCAGAGCTCAGACAGAAGGCTCTGTCCGCATCCGTACGTATCATTGAGCATATATGAGCCTTTAGCGCCGCTGCCCGGGTTTGTGTAGTGCCACTGTTGGGGTCCATCGGTCGTGTGGTGGTGTTGCTCAGACAGTTCAGTTGGCTAGGTGTGTTCGGTGGTCCATATTCAGGGGTAGGTCTGTGTACATTATCTGAAGCTAATGTTGGTATTAGATTATGGCTGATCTTATTATTATTTTACTGGTTAGGTTGAAGGTTGCTCTGGTGTTCTTGGCGAATGGTGAGGTTTGTAGACTCACAGTTCTTGTATCTTGTTTAATTTTAGTGTTGGTTTAGTTGGAGGGTCGTTGTCTGCTATTTTTACAGTGAAGGTTGTCATCACCAAGATCTGGGGGATCGTGGGGATCTTTACTGTCTGTATGGAAGTTGAGGGTCATGGTATATATACATCAGCACTGCTCCACTCCTGTGAGCTTATTAGAACGGGCCTTACCTTTATTTTGAATCAGATCATACTCCACTATAGGTGGCCTTGCAAGGTTGCTCAGCGGGGTGCTGCAGGAGATCACCAGGAATGACAACAGGTGGCTGTCTGGGTTGTTTTGGACTTGTTTTACTGTAAAAAAAAAAAAAAAAAAAAAAAAAAAAAAAATATATATATATATATATATATATATATATATATATATATATATATATATATATATATATATGTTCAGGACCATGGCCTGTTTGATGTGGTCCTGGAAGACTGCTGAACCAGCTCTTATTTTAGGCTGCTACCTGCAGTGGTGAATGATCTCAAGGGACAGCTGTCCCACTAGATAAAATGAGCTCAAAGCTAAAGGCTGTGTGGTCTGATATTTTGCTTGTGAACAGAACAAATGTGGCACCTTGGTTTTCGAATGTCCCGTACTTTGAACAAATCGGAGTTCGAACAAAAATTTCGAGATTTTTTTTGCTTCTGATTTCGAACGAAAATCCAGAACTCGAACGCCCCCGAAAAAAGCCGGAAAAAACATCACGTGCGCGGACCGGTCAGCTGACCCACGACGCGCTCTGTTATTGTGTATAACGTGGCCTCTGTATGCAGACGTGTCCCGTTAGCTACATTTACTGACTGTTATTTCTTCATATTGAGGTGTAAAACCTTTCCTGTCTCCGCACTGGACCGTGGTAGAGTGTCACAGGGGAGGTGCTCGCTCTCCACACCTCTGAGGCTGGAGCGCTCACTCCAGGGTTTGATGTCCTGTTGTCGCCTGGAGCTGGGACAGGGATGAGGCGAGTCTGGGACAGAGCGTTACTTGGTTTATGACTTTGTCACAGCCAAACTGCACAGAAGCGCACATTCAGAGCTGGACACGCACCGGGCACCTCTTCACTTCTGGAGAGACGTCACTCACTCGGCAACCCCTCCCACATGCAGCGGCCACACACATAGAGGAACAGCGCACCTGCAGCAGACACTCTACATTCACTCCTACAAAAGCCTATTTTAAGGCTTGGAACGCATTCTTTCTTTTTCCATTAATTGTAATGGGAAAAATCGATTCAGATTTCGAACAAATCGCTTCTCGAACGGCCGTCTGGAACGGATTGTGGTGGAGAACCGAGGTACCACTGTATAATGAATGTGGGGCAGATATGGGGCAATAGTATGTGGGTAGAAATGAGCATCTTGTTTTGTGTTCTCTTAAGTGAAGTTACTAGTTCTTAATCATGAGATGTTTGGTGATCTTTTTGTGCTGACATGAAAGAGGAACACTTCAGGATAGGAAAGTCATTCCTGTTGACAGTAGTTGGTGAGTGAGTGAACGGGATGGAGGCTCACTCCTGAGGGTGGAGAGGCAGCAAGAATAGATGGCTCTCTTCCCACAGCTGACGTCACAGACGTGGTCTCCTTTATTTTTTCCAAGTGTGTTGCAGTTACTTGACTTAAAACGGCTCTTTGCTGTCAACTGAAGTGCCTTGTTTAGTCTTGCATGACCTGGAACCTCAGCACCATTCCAAAAGCCACAAAAATTGGCAGGTCACGTTTCTTGGAACAGAAAACAGGCAGTCAAGCCGAAAAACATAGATCACAGCCAGAGCTGGCGCACATGAGTAAAGGCAGTTTGCTGGTGAGCTGCAGATAACAGCCCCAGTACAAAGGTGGTGGAATGCCATTAGCTGCATATGAAAGTGGTTTAGCAGACCAAGGAGAGGTGGGAGTAGCAAGGAGTGGATGGAGAATTGGCTTTACATGGACACAGATAATCAGATTATATCTCTGCGGGGTTGTGTAAACTGTGGCTTAGCCGATCTCCGCGCAAGGTTTCATCAAGACGTAATCAATACTCCGATTGAGGAAGTTGGAGAATTCCACACTATCGAGAGGCAGATCGCACTAATACGGCAGATCAAAATTCCCACGGCGGCCGTCTTGAGTCAAACTCATCATAATCTCGCGGGATATTGAATGAGGAGACTGTGGGATGCTGCGGCTTTCGAAGGCCATCACATATTAAATGTCATATCAAATGAAGAAATTAGACTTCAATTGAAGCAACTTATCTGCATCCTGCGACGGCTAAAACACACACTTTATAAAACCCAACCATAAATGTCAACGCTGAGTCTCACTGAACACAATGACTCAACCTGATTAAAACGACGTTTAAGACGAGGGTTGCTAATGCAAACATAGCCATCGGGTCATTTCAGCACTTTTACTCAATAGTTACGGACACACACACACACGCGGTGTCATGGCTGGCTAATGGTTTGTTGCTCAACAGCCGTTATTGCTTTCAGCTTGAGCGACTGGTTAATTGTTTGGGTTGTGGTTCAGAAAAGTCATCGATATCGGAATGGTAAAATAAAGGAAATCACCCTGTCACGCTTCATATGGTTGTCACATGAACTTTAAATGTCTTCAGTGCAATTGTTACCTGACAGTCTTTGGGAAAGGTGCAGTTTTACATCCTATTTCTCACCATCTGGATCCAAGGTGTGCAGCTGTGTGAGCTTAACAAACGCCACTTGATTGTTATTATTTTGGAGTTCACTTTGTCATGACAACAGCAGGGTTCCTTCTCAGCTTACCTCCTTTGTTCTGACAAATTGACCCATTCCCTGCTGTTATTGTTTTTTTTCTCCTGCGGTCTCCATCAACCTGCCGAGTGTGTTTGGAAAATCTTCGCCTCCTGACATTTAACTCATTGATTTGTGTACTAAATTTGAGGAATCAACGTCTTAGCTTCTACTTCTGTAATAGTGACACGGTTTAAGATTACTAGCACATTAACTAATACACTACAATTGGATTTTTGACTTGATGCTATTGATATGTAAATTCTTCTTAATCACCATCTCACTCATATCCTCCATTATAAAACCATCAGATTGTATTTAAGCTCTTGAAACCAGTCTTTGGTCTATGATTCAAAAGTAGAAGTGACGAACAGGTATTTGGGTCACAAGCAGCCATGACTCACTGATGCACATCGAAAGTGAAGGCTTGCCCCATGTGTCTGATTCATCATACAGAAGTCAATGATAGTCCGAAAAGAAAGGTTAAAGGACATGCAGAAGTGTGCGTCACAGTCTCTTTCATGTTGTGCTCTGTTGCCATCGGCCAGACTGCCGAACACTGGGAACGTGGAAAAGCAAAAGTGAGTGACCACCAAGGGCAGGCTGTCAATAGCAGATGCCAGGCAAAAAACATCCTTCTCAATAGCTCTGGGCAGTTGACTGACTGCAACAGTATTGTAATGCACTCGGATGCGTCACTGGCACCTCCAGGGTTTGTGTTGCAGGAGTTCTGTAACTCTCTTTCTACCCACTTAGGTTTTGTTTTTGTGGGATTTTCTTGTTTTCGGCAGCGCTAATGTGATTAATTTAGCTTCAAATGACGTTGATGATCCAATTGTGGCCGCTCAGCAACGAGGGAATGATTCTCACCAGAAGCCAGATAATTGCCCCTGACTCCAGAATAGATTGGTGCAGAATTGAAGATGAAGAAAAGTTGCTGAGTCACATGAAAAAGGGCACTTTTCTCATGCATGGGCACTATGAGTGGTGCATTCCACTTGTGCACAGAACTGGGAAATTCCCAGTGATGTCACCTGATGTGGGATTTCCCAGTGGGAAAGTGGGAGAATCCGCACCCCCCTGGATGAGCAATCCAAGATGGCTTCCCCGAACGTCAACAGGAAGCAGAAGGTTTGAATAAGAGAGTGTTCAGGTGTTGAGCTTTACTGGTCGCAGCTTGGATAACCCTGGCATACTACAGGGCCGGAGCTTCATAAGTGAAGAATGGGCCCCTGCACTGTTATTCCTTGTTGCAAGGAATAACGGGTTGCAAGGAATCGGGTGAGCTCCATGTTCCATGGAGCTCACCCGATTGCAAAAGTACTGGTGGTCAAACAGATTCACCCATCACTGAGTTAGTGACCTCCTCCAAAAGCCTAGGGCTTGCATACGACTAACTCATCCCCTCTTGTTTAGTGGTGGAGCAAATGGGCATAAAGGCTTTACCCGGGCCAACAGGATTCATTAGTGGCTCCCATCTGCATGTGCTGCATAACAAGTCAATGAGACCAAATCGGCCAAAAAAGACTTTTCCACGATCAGACTGTGTCCCAGAAGCATGAATAGCAAGGTCGTGTTGTCATGCTGTCAAAGAGGAATGTCAAATGTACAATGGCAACCCAGACAAAGGTTACAATCTTAAATGGGACACACAAACATTCGAACTCAGCCTGAAACCTTTCGCTGTCATATTTAATTCATAGGGGCCGATCTAAACCTCCAAATGCTGCTTTGTTTATTTATGTGTCCTGTGCCCTGCAGAATCCGAATTGGACGCAACAACTCTTACACCCGCCAGCAGATGAGGCCAGATGTTGCAGGATCTACGAGTGCACCATACGCTTCTTTTCCACATCAATCTCCACTGCCATCCATCATATTTTGGGGCTTTAACCTTCATTATACCGGTGCAGTTTACAAAAAAGCACATGTACCTGTGGCGTGGAGTCAAGCAACATTGTGTATGCATTCGCCACTCGGTATGAAGACCCAGGGAAACATACCTAGGATGGACAAGTGTCCTCTAAGAGGCCACTCACTGTGTTCTTCATGTAATGGGTTTAAGCCGTGCTGTGACAAGTGAACTGATGGATGAGGCGATTATATCGCTCCTTCGCTCCACGCGAGGACAGTCCCCAGTTCTTAATTGGTAAGAGAACAGATGACATGAGAAGACATGACTCCCTTTCCTTCTCCTGTCTCCCTCTCCCGTACCACTTTCCCAGTTCCCAGTCATTTAACTAATCTTGTTTCATCCTCTCGTCGACAGGCTCGGGATCCTGCCGGTATAACTGAGCGCAGAAGAGATAAGTTGCATGGCAGGGCCACAGTAATTTAACGGGAACAGATGTTTCCTCAGCTAGAGTGACAGCCGATCCTTCTCCAGCTCCCTGAAGGGAGGAGCAGACACATTACAGATGGTTGTTGTGCCTGTGGTCATCATTACTTAGACTCGGGCGCAGACATGGCTGCTCTCCTGTTGAAGATATGAAAGCTGTGATGGACGGAAGAGCCAGCGGATACGAGCGACGCTGCCTTCGGCTAGTGCCTTTCAGCAGACGAAATTGGTGTAAAAGTGAGCACGTGTCACAGAAAAGGCTTGGTGGACACATCACTTTCTATTCTTAGAAGCTTTACAATGTCTGTGGAATTCTGGGCAACATCCAGCCTGTAACAGGTCAATGCTAAATGTACGCACCAACTTCTGATGAGACTATAGCCAGTTAAGTCCTCAGCAAAACACAACAAAGTGATGAGTTAATTCTCCAGGTCGACATTAACAAACAGATGGAAGTTCAGTCCACATTCATTCTGACTCAGATAGTTTCATTCATTTTCCTCCCAGTGTGCCAGGGTCATGAGGATGCTGGAACCAAGCCAGACAAATGGTGACAGGCGGGGGACTCTTTGCACCGGCCACCAGTCCACCAGGGCACATACTACAGGCCACCAGTCACACATGTAGACAAGGAAGTGGACACATATTTATGGAATGTTTGTTCTGTCTGGACCACACCTGGGCACAGTGTGACCTGCGGACTACATGGGGCTAATTTACCTGACCTTCGTGAGGCCAAAGTGAAATTCCAAACTGGATCAGATGAAATATTTCTAACAGATTATCGACCAGAATTCAATCAGTAATACTTCTTCATTTTGAGAGTTCTTTTTTGCTTGTTAGCTTTTTTTTCAGTCCCACTTTGTGTCTGTATTTAGTTTCTTGCTATAGTATTTCTTGCCTTTAGAAAAAATTAATAATAATAAAAAAACATCTTCATGTTTTGCCCATACTTCTTTGCCAAATTAGTAAAAAAATAAAATAATAATAATAATAACAATTCATCCTTACTTGCCATATTTAATCTATTTTCTTATTATAATTAGAATTAGTATTTATTTTCATTTTTTTTATTTTTATCGTATCAAGGCTTATTTTCATTTCCATTTTCCTTACATATTGGTCGGACTCAGCAGTATGCCAGTATGTCATCTGGTCCCAATTGAAAAGTAGGGAACATTTTGTGCTCAATATACAGAAATAAAACTCTTATATTTCCCTCCCGTGGATTACACATTGATTCTTGACTCTTTCCTCCTCAGGTATTGACGTTTCTTTTTAGTTTCCCCAATCATGCATTTCATTGAGTTGCTCTGGATCACATGTGGCCAGCTGCTCCATCAGTCAGCAGCGCACCATGTTATTTCCCTGCCAGGTCGACTGACCCTTGATGGTGGGTTTTCATTCTTTGGTGTGAAAACATATGTCGTCCACTATTAATGTCGACATGCAATCCTGCTGACCCTGCTGACTTTCACCGGAACACCTCAGGAATACGGATGTATTGAACTGTTTGTTTTGATTTTACCCCGATTTGTGTTATTTCCATACCAGTTTACAGCTCTGTCACTGGCTTGGAAAGTAATCCACTGGACTAAACAGGGATTTCTGAGAGTCATTCCTGAGTGCTTTTGGAGAGCTGCGTACATACATCGATTGATGCTTCAGGTCACTGTTGCGACGTTGTAAATCTGTCGTGGCATTAATTAAAAAGTTAAAAAGTTGTTCCAGCCAAACTTTTTAAATGAGTAAAAACCTGCGCAACAGTCTGAACCTTCATATTTTTTTTCTTTATTTAGTAGTATGCTTCTTGACGGATTGGTGTAGGTCGCTGCACCGGACTGGCATGGTGAAGACGGAGCGGAGCCGAAAGGCTTGGCTCTCAATGTAGGTTCCCACACTCACCTACTCTATGGTCATGAACTCTGGGTCCTGACTGAAAGAACAATGTCTTGGATACAAGCAGTCAAGTTCTCTCAGCAGGGTGGCTCGGTACTCCCTCAGAGACAGGGTGAGGAGCTCAGCCACGCTCAGAGTAGAGCTGCTGCTCCTCCACATGGAGAGGAGTCAGGTGCGATGTCTCAGGAATCTGTTTTGGGTGCTTCCCGCTCGCCTCCCAAGAGAGGTGTTCCAGGCATATCCCACTGGGCAGAGGCCCCAGGGAAGACCCAGGACACACCCTAACATTTGGTTTTGCGCGTTCTCATGTAAGTGTAGTGTGTCCCAATACTCCTGAGACCCAGGACAATCACCGTTCACCACTTGAAATGATGACTTCAAACCAAGGGGGCTTCGGAGCTGACAACATTCGGAGCTGACAACATGAACAATACAACATGTATGTACAACAGTATGCATGTATCTTGACAAACAACAGTTGTCTAGCATCCTGGCTAATGTTAACATTGTCATATTTTTGTTCAAATACATTTTTTCAAATACCAGTTTTTCCTCAGCTGAGGAGCAGCACCTTTGACCTGGGAATTGGCTAAGCCTCAAGGTCAATATATGGCCCACGACAGTTTTAATAACAGAAAGTTTAGCTAAAATTAAATTCATTAATAATTTAGAGCACAACAAGAACTACATCTGAACTACATATTCAGTTTGGCCAGCGACTGAAGGATTGGCCACCCAGCATGAGTGAGACACCATTTGTCATCATCTTAAAAGGCTTGCTGTTCCACTGTCAATTCTCTTGAAGAGCTCAGAAGCATGTACGAGAGTCTGAGCCACATCAAAACCAAAGACTCAAAGTTGAGCAACTGTTTCTTCTCTCGCTTTTTCCAAGATCTTTTTCAATCATTCATGTATTAAGACTGTAGCCTTACAAGTATCAGTCTAGTTGCTCAGTGTCAGCCTTTGTCACTGCCAAAAATAGGCGGATTTTCTCTTTGGGCCACAGCAGATGTTTCATCAATTGATGGAATCAAATTGGTCGATAAACAATGCTCAGTTCAAGGATTTAGAAAATGCGTTGGCCACATGTCTTTTCTGACTCAGACCATGTTGATGCCATTGATTCACCAGAACAGTTCCAGGGGATGCTTAGGCACGAACGCTTACGATTCCAAAGGGGCCTTATGTATCAGTCCTGAAAAAAAAGTGAAAAGCAATGACAAACTATAAAGACAAACTCATGAAATTCCAGCATAAAATTTGCGATGAAAAGACATGAAACTATGAAAAGAAAATCCATGTTTTTGAAAAGATTGTTTTTATTTTTAACACAAAACTTCGCGATACATCAATACTCACTTCGAACACATTTCTGGTCAAACATGCATTTGAAGGGCGCTGGAAAGTTCAAAATATCTGATGAATGAATGAATTTTTCTTTTTCAGAATTAATGAATAATGTCATGATTAGATTATTGTTTTATTCATTTATGAAATGCCATATTGTTGACCTGCATTTATTTATTCTATAATTTTTATTTATTTATTTATTTTTAGTACCATTGATTGCAGTGAGCCCAATGAGACAGTGGGTGGCGGTAACCTTCCAGATATGAGAGTAGGAAGTGAGGAAGCGATGCAGCTAACGCGTACTTTCCAGATGCTGATTCTGACACAGTTATTATGCAGTTATTATATTGAGTTATTATGCTGACAATACGCAGTCAAGTGTGTCACCTTCTTGGTGCAGGAAATAAAACTCAATCCTCCTGTGGGGAAGATAAAAAAATAAAAATAAATATTAGGCTAGAGATGGACAAATTATGGTATAACTTGGTAATATGAAAATATGATTATGAAATATATAATAATAAACATGTATAATATATATTTTTGAATAATAAATACATATAGTATATTTTAAAATATAAGATATTTAAACTAATGTTGTATTAAACATAAAATTATACATTTCTTTTCATTTATATATATATATATATATATGTGTGTGTGTGTGTGTGTGTGTGTTTTTATAATTAATCACACAGTATTCCAATGGTCTTTATCAAGACATCAGTCTGGCCTCATAGATAAAGACAGGCCTCTGTGCCACACATTGCCGAGGTGGGTCCTGAACCATCTTTTGTCATTTCATCATTCATTTGCGTGATCAGCCTGACGTGTGTTTCTTAAATGAATCGCACACATCATGCATGTTCCATCACAAATACACAATCCCTGTCGAATGTGTGCGCTGTGTTCCAACAATAGCAATGAAATGATGTCATTTAAATGCATATTAAATGCAAGAACACTCGTGGATTTCGGGAAAGAAAAGCTGTCATATTTGTAAGAGGACGAGCCAATTGCAAAGGTCACAACTGTCTATCGAGAACAAATGAGGCCGCTAATCGTTTTCCCTGCCAGTTTTCTACAGCAGCATAAAAGAACAGGTGCCTTTCTGAATTTTGATGATCCCCTTCTAAGTGAAATCTTTGACGCACATGCGGCTAAATTAAGCCAGCAAGGATTACGCCCAGGCGTGTCGACGGTGGAACGAAAAAGACGATTCTGATTTGTGCAATTCATTTCATTTTTGACATTAGACTTCTCATATAATATTCCTGTGACGCTGCCAGGAAGGAAAAAAGTTTGCTGACAATAAATAATCTGTGGTAAATGGAGCTTGAGAAAGCATCACATCGGAAAATCAGGCAGACATAAATGAGCAGCTCACTTGGTTCATATCAGATTGGGAAGTCACTGCTAAGGTGTTTAAGAGCATTGAAGAGTCAAACACACCTCAAGGTCGAGTGTGTCACTGGGTGAAGGGAATTTCAGGGTTTAATAGACACGGCTTCACTTTAATGAAGAGCTTTAATAAGGAGGCAAATTGCTCCCAATATAAATATTTGACACTCCCCGATTTCCATTTAAATGGCTGTCCATGTGCGTCACAGAGTACATTTCACAGCTGACTGCTGATCTCCAACCTTTATTTGTGCTTGTGCTTCCCAGTTTTCAAACTTTTTAATTCTCTTTTCTATCTGATGCATTTTATGAAGACAGACTACCCTTCACGTGTCAAGCTGGATATAACTTCGTCAGTACAAACTTCAACATACCTCCATCAGTGCTTCTTCATGGATGTCCAGTCTTAAAGGGTCAGCCATTCGACTAATACATTGTGAGGTTCTCGCAGCCCAACGCTGCTGCCATGCTGGGATGTCACAGCAGGCAACAAATGTAAACAAACTGCAGTGAAGCGCAGATTTGATGGAAATTGTCAGCAGTTTTTAAGGAAGAAAGGACTTAAACAAAGGACTACTGCATGTAAAGGATCAGAGATGGACGGCTCCGAGTCATAGCTCGCTGTTTATTTCTGTTTTCATTCAAAAACCGTGGGTTTTAGAACTCGTTCAAGGCATTAATAGAGGTCCAAAGATTCCTGCAGAGCAGCGAAATAATCACTGCAGAGTTGCCACTTGTCCCTTGTTTAAGCTGTCTTCAGCTGTTTCTTACAATTCTGTCCATCTGTTGGTTAGAAGAACAACGTTACATGCTCACTGGCTTGATGAGAAGATTCAAAAGTTCGGCATTTATTCTCTGATACTGAAACGTTTTGTACCTACATTCTAACGCCCACAGTACTGAAGGTCTGATGAAGCTTCATGAAACAGTGTCCTGAATTTCAGAGGCCACCAGATGGCGCTGTCTGCTGTAAAATGTTTGGACAACTCATTCAATGAAACCTCACATCATTTCTAAACCCAGAGCGCCATCTAGTGGCCTCTGAAAATCAGGACAGTGTTTCACCAATCCTGCTTGATGATACCTCGTTGATCCATCACTAGACAACTGGATCTAACTCCTGTGGCATCACAGTGGCGTGTGTCCGGTTCATTTACTGCAACGCTGCTCTGAATTAGATTCACATAGAAATGGTTTTGCACTGACTCAGTGCTGTAATTCAAGAGAAGCAGCTTTCAGGAGGATATTTATTATATCTTGTTCTTGAGGTGAGTCAGTGACCCAACTTAAAAATTAAGTTTCTGAAGGTCTAACCCCCTTGGAATCCAATAATGAAGTAAAATAATGTGCCAATGAGGCGTATAAATCATCATCTAGACAGATCATTGGCAGGCAATTTGGACACCATCATTCCCATTCTGAGACATGTCAATGGGCAGTGTCAAACAGGAGCCACCAGGGGCCGCTAACGTCTCGGCCAGTCTTGTGTTCTCCTTGACCATTGGACAGAAAATTCCACTTGATTGTAGTCAATATATGACGCCGTAGGAATGTGTGTGTCACTACTTCTCACCAAGATACGTGATGCATACGTGACAGAATTCTAGATCGTATGTTGCTGGAGGTCAGAACTGCCAGGCCTGTCCATGGCTGCCGTTGCTTGATTCGGCCATTGGAGTATGTAGTCAACGGCCTGGATGTTGGGCCCATCCTGACTGGTTTGAGTTTTGTTCACGAGTGACTTGACACACAATTGCTCATCTTTGCTCTTAGTGATCCAGGTGTTTTACAGGTGTTTCTTTTTCAATGGATTCCGCTCGTATATGACACACTGTTGGAGAGGAAAATCTCAATTTATAATTTCTATTTTAAAACTAATATACTAAAAATATACGATACAATTTCGTCATGACTGAGAGTGTTGGCGAGGTTTTCATGAGAAAAGAACGTCAATATTATTGCTATTTTCTGGGCCCTCTCAGGAAGTAGCCGGAAACCCATTTCTCACTCTTTCTTTCTTTAAGGCCCATCCTGAAGCCATTATCTCGATTGTCACTGTAAATTGATTTCAGGTTGCGTCTGGAGGTGCACCAACACCTCACGTGTGTCTTTTATAGAAGATGATCAAAACACAGTTACAACTTCCTGATTACAAAAAAAAAAAAAAACAGAAAAGAAAATATAATCTCTGTCCGTATTCTCTGGAGGATCCGGGCCTTTGAATTGGATTCTGGTCCGTCCTAGGATGCTTCATCATTTTCTTATCAGCGGTGGCTGTCAGAGCCCAGCTCGGAGATGAACCGAGAAGAAAGAGGAGAAATGAAGGACGGAGGGTGCTGTGTTGCTTGTCATCCCCTTTGAGCTCAGTGGCACACCTGTCTATTGACACTGCTCCTTTATTCCACTCCAAATCCCCCCATGATGTCCTCTCTGTGAAGGTTAATGGGGGATAAAGCACTTTGTCACGAAGCTCACAGCAGCAACTTTTCTCATGGATTCATACTTGGGCCAACAGCGAGACAGAAAGAAAAATGTATGCTCCTGCAGTTGACCACAAGTGGGCCACTTGTCATGGCGGCGGCCTGCTTGGTGACAGTCGCCCACAGAGCTGCGAGTGGAAAAATGCACTCACAAGGGGTCAATAATATCATTTCGAAATACATCTTTAAACAGCAGATATATTAAATATGTTTCTTTTGATTGTGTACATCGATAATATTTTTATTTTGTGCTGCAATTTTGGGTCACTATATAAACGTTACACTGGTTCTTCGTATGACTCAACACTTCTTTGACCTCGAATTTTGTTGGATATCAAATCTCCACAACTCTCTGTGCAGTGTGTTGAATTAGAATCTCGTCTGACAGTCAGACCTCCGATGACTTCCGTGTAGACTGGAACCAAAATAATTTCATTACGGGAGGAGGCGATTCAGTTGGGTGATGAGGTCACGCACGAACCCGAGAGAGGGCAGCAGCAGAGGTTTGAGCGGAGCAACACTCCCCCCTGCTGGTGATACTTGAGCACTACAACTGCAGCAGAAAAAAAAAATCATCTTTCTGGAATTTCTCGAATTATTATTAGTAGTAGTATAAAAACGGTCAAGTCGAATCTATCTAATCTAATGATTATTATAAACGTATTTTAATGATGCTTGGAAATTGCAGTTACCACTACTACCAGTAATTACCAGTTACTATACTACTACTACTACTAATAATATATGTGTAATAACAACAACAACAACAACAACAACAACAACAATAATAATAACAGTGACAACAATGATCAAAACCTATTAACATCACCGCACATTTTGGAACTATCTGTCATATAAATGGCAATAAAAAGAGTTGGACGAGATTGAAGGGTGTTAACTGTTGCAGTGCATTATGGGACTGGTGGTCAGAGTGCTGAGAGGAGTTTTCACCAGAGTGATGGGCTACTGAATCTTCATGAAGCAGTGACCTCGCCGTTTCAGAAAATAATTTGAGGCTCAGTGACATGCCTGATTTACGCCAAAGACTAAAGAGGAGACAGCGCCACCTTGTGGGCTCAGAAAACACAGACTCATGAGGCGCCATCAGCTCATGACTTCCATGTTCCAGGGAGCCAATATCAGCATCATCAAATGTTATTAGAATAATATCTTATTAGTGAATAGTTTTCATCCTCAGCTGCAATAAAACTTTGTTTTTAGACGTTGTTTAAAAAATGTTGATTGTATTGATCTGTTGAAGACAGAACATGGAGTGACATGTTGATAACTATTATTAAAATCCACTGCCAAATGAAACCTATAGTGCATGTTGAGCAAATACAGTGATTCCAAGACGCTGATTTCCCGTTTTCTCCTTCGATTTAAGGGTATAAACAGGGACCTAATGAATTGGTAGAACGTTTAAGGTGAGAGCATTTAGTTTGCTCTAATCTGCTATTGAATGTTTCCCAACTTTAGCATCCTCATGAGGTCAGCAGGAACGTTCTCCCCAATGATTTGTGGTCATGTGTCGGAAAAGTCAATGCAGGGTACAGAAGAGTGATGCAGTGCTGGGGTGGAAATCATTGGGCAGAGTTTGATCTTCAGTGTGGCTCCTGTAAGATGCACCAGGAAATGAGATTAAATGCAGCTGGTTCATTTTGTCGACTGTTGACAGGTGGGTCTTTAGATGACCGTATGACTGAAATGTCTTATGAAGTGGTCTGATGGCGTCTGTTTGAGCAGTAACATCTCACTTTGCTTCTCATGCTCACTTCCTTTCACTCACATCACTTCATCTTTCAAAACACCTTCAGAGGTTTTGTGTCTCTCAGCTTGCTGTCTGAAATAGAGTGGCCGTGAGTTACTGCCTTGGTTCTCAAGGTTTCTGCTTCAAAAGAAAAAAAAAAAAACAACACTCTTGTATGTGTGAGTCAGACTTCAGGTGAAGTTCTGCTCCTCAGGTCCATCACAATTATATACATATATAAAAAATCCTCTTTGTGTTTAAAGCTTTGGCACCTCAATTTTCCACATGGAACCTAATTATGTTTAGTTTAATTTTCCTATACTGATTCCCAGTTATTTTAGTACATAACATAAGCCTTATAATGGAATTAAACTCCTTATGAAAAATTGCTACAATCATAATTAAACCATAGCATTAAATTAAAATATTTTTATTTATTTATATTTTATCATTCTGCACATGATGGTTTTAGCCTTGACAGATTTTTATGTCTACTTCACCATTTTTCAATAATGCTTTTAGAAATCATTATGGTCTGCAGTAGATTTGGAAATGTATTATGCAAATAAAGTTCACCTTGACCTTGAAATGTTAGAGGTTGAGACCAATGCACTTCAGGGAGGCAAGACCAAGATGAGACCAAGACCAGAAGCAATACAAGCTATGTCTTTGCCTGTAATATTATTGTACATTGCCTGGCCAAAAAAAAGAGTCGCCAACAAAAAAAAGGGTCATACACTCGAATATTTCGTTGGAGCACCTTTAGCTTTGATTACAGCAGGCAATCGCTGTGGCATTGTTTCGATAAGCTTCTGCAATGTCACAGGATTTATTTCCATCCAGTGTTATATTCATTTTTCACCAAGATCTTGCATTGATGATGCTAGAGTCAGAGCGCTGTGCAAAGCCTTCTCCAGCACATCCCAAAGATTCTCAATGGGGTTCAGGTCTGGACTCTGTGGTGGCCAATCCATGTGTGAACATGATGTCTCATGCTCCCTGAACCAGTCTTTCACAATATGAGGCAGATGAATCCTGGCATTGTCATCTTGGAATATGCCCTGGTGGAATATAACCTGGTCATTCAGTATATTCAGGTAGTCAGCTGACCTCGTTCTTTGAGCACATAATGTTGCTGAACCTAGACCTGACCAACTGCAGCAACCCCAGATCCAGGAGGCGACTTTTTTTTTTGGCCAGGCAGTGTAGTTTTTATTTTATTTTATTTTTTTTATTGATTATAGATTGTTATTATTATTATTATTTTGACATGGGTAGTGAGGTATTAACACACAAGAAAAACGTTCAACAGGCTCAACCATTTAAATATGTATATATATTTTTATGAAAAATAAATACATATTTATGTATATACGATCGTGATCACGACAAACTTGCCTGTATTTTTTTTTTTTTGCATTGCTGGGGAGGAATCCATTGAACAGAATTTGATCTGTCCAATGATGGTTTCCTCCCCAGCAATGCAAAAAAACCCCCGATTATTTACAGGTTATTATTACAGTTTGTCGTGATCATGAGCGCATATACATAAATAGATATATATCATATATGTATTTACAGGTTATTATTACAGTTTGACGTTATCACGATCGTATATACATAAATAAATATATCATATATATTTATATATCATTGGACAGATCAAATTCTGTTCAATGGTTTCCTCCCAGCAATTCTTTAAAAATAAAAATACATTTTTGAACTAAGGATTAAAAACAAAACTTTATTTTTGTTGCTCCAACACATATAGAGTTAGTTATTTTTTAAATCACTAGATAACCAGGCCTTTCATCCCCAGAGACTGCAGTGTTCGTAGTGCTGGCTAGTAGACTACTACAATTTAAGAGCGTGAGCACTGAAGGCAGGGTAACTGTTTCATCATCACCAGCAGGGGGCTCCACCACTTGAAAGCCGCTGTTATCTACTGACAGAAAATAAGACAAATAAATAAATATGTTGTAATACAAAAAATAAATAAATAATAATAATAAATAAATAAAAAAGAAACACATTTAGACTGGGTATTAAAAATAGATGCAGTGTAGACAAATACCCACAAGGACACAGGGAAATGTCACCTTCCAAAGGCGCATGTATTGAGCCAACGCCACGCTTGGAAATGTCAAGCGCAAAATAACAAGATCCTGGTGGGCAAAAACAAGACATACAAGCGCAAAACACAGGTGGCCTTTCGCCGTGCAGTGATGCGGGGATGTGAAGGATGCTGAGTGTGTTCCGCCGCTCTGCCCGGGGGAGGGAGGGTCTCCATCTCCACTCCGGCTGCCATCACAACAACCACTCCATCCAGTCCGGGAGCTCCGTCCTCGGAGAATCCCACAGCGAACACGATCGGAGGGAGGAACCGAGCGCAGATTTGACATGTTTTTGCGTCTTCTCCTCTCAAGGACCCGCGTCGTGTTGGTGCACCACCACCACCACCAGCAGCAGCAGCAGCAGCATCTGGGGAGCAGCGGACTTCACTCGGTAGGAAACCGGCGTTTGTGTCTCGCGTCCCTCTCATGTGCAGATGCTTGCAACTCCCTCAAACCACTTGTTTTAGCGTCCATAACATGGCTGTGCTCCATGTATGGAGGGGTACAGTGGATGTGGGTTAGTGGAGCGCCTCCCCGAGCCCTGGCTGCTGCTGGACTCACCCACTTCTCTGCGGCTCAGCCTTTGTACAAAACCCCATGTCCAGTGCCTAGATGTGATGTTTTCAAGTCACGTTCAGGCCGAATTTGGAGCGCAGAGGACGCTTTAACTGTGCATTGGTTTAGACAGGAAGTGCACATGGGAGCTCAGTGTAGTAAACAGCTGTTCGGCCTGCAGGCTGCATCACAACACTGAGGATGGCAGAGAGGTCACCACATGGCTTACCATCAGCAAACCCGGGTCAGATGTTGGTCCAGTTCTCTCGGATCATCTGGAGCAGAAATGTCATGCTTATTTTTAGAAAATGGACATTCGTACAATAAGTGAATAGGGCTGTGTATCGGAGCGATACGACGCATGTCCCGATACAGGAGTGGACATACCATACAGTGGCAATATGATGTAATAAGAACCCTCATTTTTACAGGGTAACGTGCATGAAAACAAGTATATTGTGATGACGTCTGTCCCTTAATCAACAACATAACTTCAATGTACAAAAATAAACGTTCACAAAAGCACCAGCAAGTGTCTATGCATTAAATAATGATATAGACAACTTAAAATATAATAGTGCACAAACAAGTATTGCAATATTTTAGCAAAAATTGCGATAGAATGTCACACAATGAAGTAGCGCAATATTAATATATATATATATATATATATATATATATATATATATATATATATATATATATATATATATATATATATATGTATGTATGTATGTATGTGTATATATATATATATATATATATATATATATATATATATATATATATATATATATATGTATGTATATATATATATATATATATATATATATATATATATATATATATATATATATATATATATATATAATTTTATTTTTATTTATTTATTTTTTTTAAATGACTTGTATCAGAGGCAGGTTTTCACACTACTGGTCCCTCAAGTGTGGGTTCCTCTCCTTTTTTCATTTCATGCCCCCTTTAGTAGTTTAGTAACCAGAGTGAACACTATGTGCTTGAACCTAATGTGGTTTTGCTGTGTACCTGCATGACCTCTGTGACACTCAAGATGGCTGCTGAAGAACCCAGTGAGAGGCCTCAGTGACAGCAGGGGCCAAACCGAAACTTGAGCAAGGTTCCTTGAAAAGAAATTTTAAGAAAAGTTATCTTAAGCCTTCACGTTTGAATTCAGTAAAATTGTCTGTAGTTTCATAAAGCTATCCATTTTCCACTGCTTTTATGAGCTTGGGTCGCTGGGGCAGCACCAGAAGCAGAGTGACCCAGAATCCTCCTCTAGTCTTATTGGGGAACATAGAAGTATTCTCAGGCCAACTGAGAAACTTGGTCTCTCCGATTAGAGACCATTGGAGAGACAAAATTGAGTATGTTTCCCACACAACCCAGAACCACCTGGGTGTGGGAGACGGCGATGGGGCTTCACACTCAACAGAGATCCAGTTCAGCTCAGTAACTTTGAATAGTTGGTCGCTCCATGAGAACAGAGCCGGTTGAGCTTGATGGTTGACCCCTGGGACAAAGAGGAAGACACTTGTTGGACAGTCGAGATCATCTCTCACTGCTGTTTAACCGCTGCTACTGGGTCATCATGACTGGGGGAGCCGCTTGCCATGTTTTTGACGGAGTGGGTTGCTTTTCAAGGAGCTTGCTTCAGCCCTCAGGTGCACTTTCATTTTTCAAATCACAGCCTTCGAAAATCTCATTCTTTTCCATTGTGATGTCTCCTTCAGGCCTACTCCTCAGTTGCACTAAAGAAAATATTGGCACAATAATATATTGTAATACTTGATGAAACATGAATCTACTGATACATTCAAGTGTAATATCGCAGTACTTGCAGTAATATTTTGCAATACATTGCATCATCTCTCCTGGATGGGGATACATATCGGAAAGCCTCTAAGTAAACTAATCTAAATAAAGCTGTGTATTTGAATCCTCACGTCAGTGTATCATTTCTCTTTTATTGTGAATATCTGTAGCACATTGAAGCAGATTTCGTTGCATGACTAAAAGCTGCAACTGAGCTTTCTGAAGAGAGAAAATAGCCACCATTGTCCAGTAAGTAGTTTCTAAGTTTCGGGTTGTAGTTGCTTCAAGTACACCTTCATTCACAGTCACTTCCTTATGTAGCGTTGAGTTTAATTTTAGAACTGGAGCACATCTCTTCACGTGGAAACTTGGGGCTGCGTGTCCCACATCCGTCCCACGATGGGAATACCCGGGCTATAGTTAGACACATGCTATTTGAAATATCCTGAGGAAACTGGTGATATTAAAGAAGTGCCTGTTTGTGAAGCAGTTTCACGCAGCTTAAAGTTCGACTCAAAGATTTCAGTCTGGGCGTTCGAGCCACATGGTCAGGGGTTCCTGGGAGTGTTTGCTAAACATCGCCACCATCTGTTGAAAGATGGATTCCAAGGTTGTCATAGATGCTGACTCTAATGGCGGCCGTAAAGTTGTACTCAGCTGCTTATGTTACAGTTTGATGATTGACTTTTGTCTTGCAATGGTCTGTGTGTTCAGACTGCGAGCGCTCGGAGTATATGGAGCTGCTGGTCACATTTGCCTCATTGTTGATCATGACAATTAGGGGTGGGAATCTTCTGGTTCCTAATAGATTTGGAGGAATCTGTCTTGACGGTTCCATTAGAAAGTGAAGACGGAGCTGCCATGTTTGTTTTGGTCTTTGGACAATGTACGTAGATACAAAGTCACCTGATTTTTTTTTATTTGAAAAAAAATGCTATGTATTTTTGGTCATTTTAAATTAATTCTGAATGGTAGTGAATGAGAATAGTGTGTTTATTTCAACTCTGAAGTTTCAACGTGAAGAGATGTGTTCCTCAAGCAGCACAGTTTGAATTTGTTCCACAACCGTCTAGAGTTGAAATGCACTGATGGTGTTGAACTCATATTTCAGAGGATCCGCTTTAACACATTTCAATGACCAGATTTATCGCTGTCATGCTTGTCATGTCGAACCATGACCTCCAGCGAGGGATTTCTTCTGAGCTGAATCTGCTCAGTGGTGGGTTCTTAAACCAGCAAGACACTGGCCACAAGCATCCTTTGAATGTTTGACTAAGAAAAAGGAAAACAGTTCCATCCAGACAACCTTAGTGGAGTCCTCCAGCTCTTCCAGGGGAAGATGTTCTGATGATAACTAAGAAATATTGTCTCGCTGCTGTGTCCTGGGACCTCTTTAAGCTAAAAAAGCTTTAAGGTGTTTCTATTATTTTGTCCAACCCCTGTATTAGGCCTGCACGATTCAGGAGAAAATGTGAATCACTATTTTTTAGCTATGAATTACTATCACGATTCTCTGCCACAATTTTTTTCCTCATGAAATAGGTAGTTTATTGCACACATAAACCATGACAAAACAAAGTTGCATCAACAGGCGTATGACGTTTGAGGTGCTGATAAAGATTTGTGGCTCCGATCAGGGTTTTTGCTGCCGATCAGGACACCGATCACATGGATTGACAATGAATTTGTAATCAAAATGATGAGACCTTCTGCGTCGAAGATGTGAAAACATGAACCATTAAGTCATTTTAATTCAGAAAGGTTTTTTTATGCCTCTTCTAGAAGGCAGAAAAATCTTGCAGAATGCAGCAACTCTTCTATCAAAAGGACACAACTGTAAAACATTTAATTCGATGTGAGACGTCGCAGGTGAATCATCATGTGAGATATGAAATACATGAGGTAAAGCATGCACCAAATTCAGATTTGATATTGCTCATTGTTCTTTACTGGAATCGTTGAATCAGGGAAGTAAAGTAATCCGTGAAGAAGTACAGTAAAGAAGGCTGCACCGGAATGTAATTGAAATTGTCATCAAGTCCTAGTTTGGGAAAAAAAGGAAGTTTTATAAGAAAGTGCAAGTGCCCTGCTCTGAACATTGGTATGCAGCTAAATAATAATACTAATGATAATGATCATCATCATAATAAAACAGTATCAAATTTTTAAAAAGTAATGTTATACAACTTTAAAATATGGTATATGAGACAAAAACAATGAATAAAAAACAGCCGACACAACATGCAGTTTTAAATGAAGCTGACAGTTGTATGAATAATATTTTCCACCGCCTGTGTTTCACCCTGGTATTTACAAACCCGTGTGTGCGTGCTGGCCATCAATATCCCATTTGTGTGTCACCACATGCAAACAACGTGGATATCAGTAAAAGCGTGCATCACGTTTTCATCCGGCTTTTCACTTTTATCATGACTGGCGTGCTGATCAGAATAATTTATGGCGCTTAATATTGAAAAAGAGAGTATGTATTGTGTGACCCGCTCGCGTTCCTTGCTGCATAGTTCAGTGTTGCCTGCTTTTTTTTTTTTTATGAATTAATGATCGAACAAGAGTGCTGGATGATGACTCCGCATTTATAAATGATTCATCGTCTGCATGTTTCCACGTCAACGGATGAGTAAAAGTGTTTGTTTGTTTCGATTCTGATTGTATGGTTTTAGATTCTTTTCATTTGATTTTATTTTTTTGCGTGCTGAGATGAGAACAAAGCGCTGAATACGTTTGCCTAAAAGTCTCCGGGAAGAGAATGAAATACAGTATCTTACAGCTTATGCATTTTTAAAATCTATTATCATCTTTAATGATTAATATTAATGCATAACCATTCCGAAGTTCATTGATGCAGATTATGAGTCCACGCTCCATGTTGAATTCATTATTCATTCACTTTCATACGCTGACAAAACTTTTCTTTTACAGAGCAACTTTGCTGTTTTATATAAAATTCAGGCTCTCTGAAGCAGTAATGAATCCGTGTACTGTTTCCGCCTGGTTACTCCTCAGTTTTGAATGACATATTCAGTAATAGGATTTGTGCTTGTGGAGCAGGTCAAAGGGTCGGCGCGTTACCGTATATATTTAGAGTGTGACCTTTCCGAAACTCACTGTTTCCTATGAGTCGACCCCAAATGCAGCTTTACATGTCAACGTCAACGTGTAAATTGTGTTAACTGTTCTCCAGCCTCTGGAGGTGGAGACTCACTGCCAAGTTGCCCTTATTATTTCCTGCAATGCTATTAAAATGTCTTTACTTGCACAGCAGTGTGTTGGTTGTATTCCCCTCACCTTTTATTACCTTTAATATGGAAGCTTTCTTGAGATATTCCTGGCAGTTTTCTTTCCAAACAATATATATTTACAGGCAGATGATCCATTGTCTCACAAGTACATTTGTAAATTACGTTTGAGATTCGTTGTAAAGACAGGAAGTTTAAAAGTTGTTTCAGGAAAACCACCAGCCTGAATGCTGACAGATCAACTGGAAGGTTTACTGATGTAGCTTCTGTTCTACACGCTGTGAGAAAAATACACATTTAATATGTTTGATTCAATAAACCTCTCAGAACCACGGAACAGAGTCAAGCTTTTGTCGGATTATTGGCTACGCTACTCTTGGTTATGAGTTCTACTCCAAATAAACCCCAGTAAAACATGAGAGATGTGAACGGAAATCTGATTAGAAGTTAGGCCACTTAAGTCAGAAACAGACTGTTGCTTATGAAGAATCATTTGTCGCCAGGTTGGTCACAAGCATGCTCAACTTGGGAACTTCAAAACTGTGAATCTGCTTTATTTCCGCCACCTTTTTCAACATGTGGACATCCTTTTGATCAAAGTTCATGTAAAGTATTCAGTTGGTTTTGAATCTGTCGATATAAGTAATATGAAAGTTTTCAGTGGCAAGTTTTAAACTAAAAATAAAACAAAAAAGGGGAATATTATCTATTATTAATATTATTTTAGTGGCTTTAAGCTGACTTGATGTTCCGTTTTCAATGCTGGGGTTGCTTTGCATACACATAAATATAGACATTCTGACACAGCTTTGGACATTCAACATATTCTATTATTATTATTGTTCCACTTATTTCATATTATGATGCGATCAAGGATCGGGGTGGAAACATTCCTTCTCTAAAAAGAAAATAGGATGCATTGAAGCAAAAAATACATCCACAACAACAACAACACTAATAATATGTAAAAGGTTCTGACAGAGACTGAATGAGGGAGGATTGTTTTACTTGTCTTAAACCAAGTAAAACCAAGTAGTATCTCATACTTGGGCAATACGACTAATGGAAGAAAAAAAACGTCGTTCTTTCACACTGAAGCGCAGTATGAAATAAGGTGAATATTTAGTGATCCCCTTGCTGTGAGTAAACAGATGCAACATTTATTCCCTTTGGCTGATATTGGCAGATTTGAAGTACATGAGGTAAAGCATGCACAAATTTTGGATTTGGTTTTAGTCATTGGTCTGTATTGGATTGGTAACTGGTCTAAACTGTGTGGGCTAAGCTACGGCTTCAACAGGGAGGCCGTCATTCGGCTAGTCTGGGAAGAAGACGTTCAATTGCCACTGAACTACAAATCACACCAGTTGATCTCCTTGTATCGTCTTTTCCCCTGCGTTTGTGACATTGGGTTCTCGCCCGGACTGTTGACTGCAAGGGGCCCCTAAGTTCAGATTCCGACCACTGGTTAAAACGTGTTTTCTGTTTTCTTCTTTTGATTTGTCGTTGGCGGTCCACACTAACATCTGTTTCCAAGTTTGGGTTATTATGCTAAACAACCATGGCTTCTTTTACACCGCCACACATAGGCACGGCGTTTGTACTACACATCGACTTTCACCTTGCGACTGCATTTGTCAAACTCCTTCATGAATTTGAAAATAGCTCTAGGTTTTAAAGTAAGGGCGAAACAAAGACAAAAGATAAAGGAAATGTCTTTCAAAATGCAGGAATTATCGCGTCTGCAGTTGATATGTTTCATAAATGTGTAATGGATGGCCGCCCAATGCTGAGGAAAAGAAAACTTGTTGAAAACACTTCGTAAATGTTCATCTAACCCCAAAGGAGTCGCAACACTCTGGGATTATGGACGTTTAGACTGGGTCCCCAACACCACTCGGAACTGTTGCACACCCAGGATACTGCAGTGTTTTGCATTTATTTTGCCGAATTTCATTCTTGGAAAATTAAGAAAAAGGAGTCACATCTTGTTTATTGATTTTCTAAAAAACTGTGAAATAGCCAAACAAACAGAGAGACCCTATATTCCTACATGAAGAACACATTTCCACAATGAAATGCATTTTCCCTTTTTAGTGCCCCCTCTGGATGCATTACCGTATTTTCCGGACTACAGAGCGCACCCACCAAATCTAAGAAGGAAAATGGATTTTTTTCATACATAAGCCGCACCAGTCTATAAGCCGCGGATGCACTGTTGCTGTCTGTGCCACAGAGACTGACTCATGAAACAATCTTGCCAATGTTCTGAACTCCAGTCATGAACTCCTCACATCTTATTTACATTTAAAGTGTTTTCACCCTCCAGTAGATCGTCTCTGTTAGCAGAGCAGCGGACAAGCGGGCGAAAACAGCGCAATTTGAGCGCTTGAAAGGTAAATAAAACGCCCGTGATGTCATCGGTTTGATGTGACGAAGCTCAATATTTTTGCCAGCAAAGAGCATGCTCATTAGACTGTAAAGATTAGGGATGCTCCGAGAGACAGGGAGAGCACTCAGCTGAAGCAGCTGTCTTCAACCTCTTTCTTGAAAGTTCTCACTCTGGACGTTTCAGATTCAGGTGCTTGACCGCGAACGCTGCATCTGACACACAGAAGACAGCAGCGGATTCGGCCACGGTTGATTCCGTCTTAAAACAACACCTGAGAAAGGCTGCTCATCTGGCGCAGTGAAATTAATGATTGTTTCTCGGGCAATATGCTTCGCGTTCTGAACGTCACGCTCAGACCGGCGAGTGCCGCGAGTGACCGCTGGTTCCTGCGGTTTCACTTTCATGAGCACCAGAAAACTCTCTGTGCTCTGTCAAGTGCTGGTGTTTTAAACATCGTATTGAATTCGTGGCGTTGACGCCTTTTAACGTGCATGTGCTGCAGGATGCAAACTTGACATGACAGACTGAAAAAAGCTTCCGCACGCCGTTGCCAAGCGAGTGGCGAGTCGGGAGGGAGGAGCGGACGCATCACAAACCGCGGGCGGTGCCTCATCAGAGCGGCTGCTGTCACATGTGATCGGATTTTGTGACCGGCAATGACAGGCAGTGGTCGGCATTCACAGATCACGAGTTCAGCCTTTCATAATCGGTGGCCGATTGATTGGAATATCCCTGTAAAAATCCATATATTAGCCGCATCGTTTCATAAGCCACGGGGTTCAGACCGCGAGAAAAAAGTAGCGGCTTATAGTCCGGAAAATACGGTACACTTCTCCTACTCCATTTATTGTTCTCAATACAAAACACATTTTTGTTCTAACATTTGATAGTGTTGACAGGCTCCTTTGCAAGTTTTGCCATAGAAAAGATCAAGATGAGTCAGAATCAATGCGTCCTCTCAGGACCTGTAGATTTCATTTAGAAACACCAAACAAACAAAATCAATTTGAGCTGAAAAATCTAAAAACACTCACTAAAATGACCTCATGATGAAGTTTGCTGACTAATACTCCATAATGATTGTAGTGTCTGCTCTATTTTGGAGGCTTCCTTGACCCGGTGTGTTTGGATTCCGAATCTGCAGTCGTGACTCACATCCCAAACAACCGGAGGCGCCGTTGTTTCTCCGCTGCTGTCGGCACCTACGAGAGGATGTGAATAGAATCTCTCCGGCAGCCGAGCTCTGATGGCCGCTGTGGACTGACGGGTCGTCCGATTGGTGAGCTCCGACTTTGTTTGGAAGTGTAAGTCTCCTCATCATCTCTGTGCCATGGCTCACCGCGGTTTCACTCTGTGTGGACGATCAATGGAAATCTAATCCATTAATGGACAATAATCCAATATTTGCAGTGTCTTCTTTCTAATAGGGTTCTAAACAATTCCTCAGGATCGATTAGTTTGGCCTGAATAATGCAGAAGACAGTTCATCATTCAGATAGGAAACTACAGACCTGGCAGTACTTCTGGTGTTGGATGAGAGCGTTCCAGTTGCTGTGCAGTGAACGGACCGCTTAAAGAACAAGGTCTTATCAGCTATCCGATCACTACTTTGGACCAACCATGTCCTCCATAATGCCTTCTTATCTTCCCACCTCCAATCTGGACACTCATCTCTTCCGGCTCCTTCCCCTCACTTATTTCCACGTCCTATCTCAACTCTTATCTCTGCTTTCTTTCCCTGCAGAGCTGAAGTTTTCAAACATGTCCTCACTTTCGCAGTGGCCTGCGATAACCTTAGTGATGGTCTCATAAATGAAGTGCCCACGTATTACTGTTACTCACCTGCAACTAATGGACTAAACATTCCTAGAGTCCTAGATTTGCTTTATCCTACTTTTTTACCGACCTTTTTTGCCACTGTCAGCAATGGCTTCATCAGTTTGGAACACACTCCTGTAAAAACTTTATAAATATTATATTATTATAAATACTATGGATGATCAATGGTGTTCCCGATGTTGAAACAAGATGGTGTTAAATGTGGCCAATGGGCTACTGCCTCTGTAATCCATGGGCCGCATGTTGGTGAACCCTGATCCAAATGAAAAGCTTGCCTTGGTTAAGACCCAACCAGTCTTGGTTGCGTTCTAAAGCAGAGTTCACACATAGCAAATAATCAGGCTGTTCCTGACCATTGTTTTGTCTCCTATTATCTCCTATAGTTGACGTAATCCTGTGGTCTAAGGTGCGTGGAGTTTTTGATATGTGGCTCTGAAAGTGGGTCGAGTGGACAATTGAAAGTGTTAACCATGTTGAATATTTACTATTAACCAAAAAATGTTGTGTATTTAGGGAGAGCTGCCAACTTATGCTCTGACGTCAAATGTAGTGTAGCCAATCAAAAATGGCGCCGACATCGTCCCATTGGCCGCCATCTTTACCTGCTCCATTCCTTCAGATGTCATTCCTCAAGCCAGGAAGCACTAGTTGCTCAGTGATAGTCTTCAGCCGGCGATACCACAGAGCGGTGGCCTATTGTGGACAGAAAGCAAATCCCATATTATCATGGATTTAAAGCGTATTTTTATTTTTTTATTGATTTTGACTGGGGATGGATGAAAACTTATCGTACCTGAAAAACCGCCCAAAACAATCCCTGCGATGAGAATCTTACATCTCATGCTAAAGTCGATCAACACACGAAAGTCGATAAACACACAGCTCATTCGTTGCATTGGAGTTGCATACATGAATAAGACGAGAGCATGACGGTGCGCTGTGCTCTCCATTTCTGCCGTGTTTGACTGCCAACACCAGAGTGTGACGGCTGAGGAGAGATTTTGACAATGACACTGGTCGACTGTGAGTCTGATGAGGGTTCACATTCTCATAGGCAGCGCTATAATCCGGCATCAGTTAGAATAAATCTTCAGATTTGCCATTGAAAAAAACATTTTAGGAGAGAGAATTGTGAAAAGACTTAGTTAACTATTCTATTTAAACTAGTGGTGGGACTTAAAGGAGTTAATTATGATGAATTAATTACAACATTATTACAATTAATTAATTACAACAAAAAATAATTAAATTAAATACAGTTTAATAAAACTATTACTACACCTACTTATACAAATATTTTCAATATTTTGTTATATTATATTATTGTTATATATTTAAATGTATGTATGGGTCCATCATTAGTTTCACTAATATACCAAATTCATTCAAATTGAAAAATGTGGCTTCTTGTGGTAAATATTCTTGTACCGTGAAACTGCGATTAATTGAGATTATTTAATCACAAATTCTCTTATTATTAACAATATTCATTTTTTTAATGGACTCCTAATTTAAACATAAACAAATAATGTTGGAGCGAAAACTCACTAATAAGTTTCATCATAAAACAGTTTCAAGAGAGACTGTATTGTAACTGTAATGTATCGTGATATTTTTCGACCGTATCGCCCATCCCAACTGCAAACATGTGAAATGTTATCAAAATCGTTCAGTAACCGGTATCGAAGTGATTGTACTGCATCACTACTTCTATGGCAGCAACCGAGGACTTTTGATGGTCGACTAGTCACTAACTACCTTAGTGACCGCTGGTTGCAGCCTATGTGGTATTGAAAATGTTTCATGGATACCCGGCCCCGCATGTGATCATTCGAGGTTTCTTGCTTGGAGGATGAGCTCCTGGCTCAGTGGGGGTCAGAATGTTGAGGTGTGCTGTGTTGAGATTAGAGGCACCACAGAGGCTACAATATACACCAGGGTCTTTTATCTTCTATTATCTGATTTGAGATTCATCAGACATTGGATTGAAAATAAATCATGCCTTTTGATTCAGGTTGTGAGCACTGGCTTCCAGGGCGCAACAAAGATATATCTGAAGTAAAGCAACTTTGTCTGATTCGGCTTTGTAGAACAGACTGTATCCTCCAGCGAGAGGGAAAACTATGGCAACGGTGGCAAGGATTCTGTAGAAACCTGAGGGTGGGCGGCTGTTGGTGAGGCTCTGAGAGGAAGGTGAGAAAGACGTGGGTCAGGAGGAAGACAGATGTAACACATAAAATAATAAGCTTGAAAGCGAGAGAGAGTTTTATCCGACCGCAACATCGACACCTGGAGGAAGTCGTCTCACAGTCAAAACCTGCTCATACGTTAACTCTTCCTTGTCTGAAAAATCTTTTCAAGTGCGTTGGAAGACAAGATTAAAGGATGCCACCCCGGGACCATGTGTCCCTCTGTCGAAATGCTAAAAGATGTCACAGTGGTTAATAATGCTCAGAAAGGAAATCATCTGAATCAGACTTTTTTGTTTATTGTTGCTATTTATATGGTAAATATTGCTGTATATTTTTGCACTATTATTACTTGTTGAATTAACATGAATTATGTGCAGCTTTGTATTTTATATAATTACCGAAGTATCACACTCTGCCAAAGCATCTTGGATTATGTATTTTCTCATATTATGAATTACAATTTTTACACTTAAATATCAAACAGTGCTTCTGTATATTTAATGTGTTGTCTGACGGGGTCATTTAACAACTCTTGTCTTCCAATTTATTCTTTATCTTCTTAATACAAAGTACACGAAATATAATTGTATTTTATTATTGTTTTTTTTTGGTTTATTAAGCGTGAAAAGTGATAGGACAAATAAATAAATAAAAAATGTACATTAATTTCTAATAAATAAGTAAAATCAAAAGAAATAAAATGAGTATTTTGCCATATCCTTTCTCAAGTGCTGGCCAAGCAATGAACTGAGTTGCTCTCATCATCTTTAGCTCTTGCCTCCTCTCCTGGTTATCTCTCAACTTATCTCTTCACATCCATCTTCACCCACCACCATCCAAGATCCTCGTTGTGATTCCCATCTAGATTAAAGTGGCCAACATCTGTGGCCGAGGCAGATGTTTCATGGCAGGCTCTCTCACCATGTATATATATATATATTTCAGACAGGCACCAGGTCACATCGCTGCGACCTCTTCCCTCCACATCTACCTGCTTTAAACACAAAGGAGTATTTGCTCTGCACAGATTCCAAGATAAGATTTTCTCTTGACTGACATTTATCACCCCATCCTTATCCCCCGCGTCTTGGCTGAGAACATCCTCAATAATGTAGCAGCATGTATTTTTCAGATTTTCATGAAGCTTTCAGCAGCACGGAGTCGGTGAAGAAGCCCTTTTTTATTGATCGCATGCATCAAATATCACGTTCCCTTGGTCGATAGCAAATAATCCTGAGGGAACGGTGAGGTAATTGTGCCGATCAGGAAGGTCAGGGCGGTGTTTTTGCTTCCTGCCAGATATGAACGTGACTGACGTCGCTGAAGGGCTGAGCATGTAGCATTGAATTGATGGGTGTCACTCTCATCTTCTCAGTCAAACAGGATTTAATTTGATTTAACTGGCTAGGCTCAATCAAGTGCTCAGACTTTTAACTAAAATGAGCGTTTTTACTGTTACAGCGCATTATTAGACTTTGATCTCAACTACTACACATAATGAAATTATTTACCGCATATTGAACATCAACAACAACAAGACTTTCTCTTGTGTTTCACAATGTTTTTGTGGTCGACATTGAGCACAATACAATACCAACACATACGTTGAGCCTGAGTTGGCGTAGTTTTTTAAAGTCCAAAAATGATGACAACTTTATGACAACTGCATTTACAAAGCTGAGTGGTACAATTTGGTTTACTAGGCCACGTAGGATGGAAATTAAGGGCTTAGTATACAGTAGTGGCAAATGTTAGCATTAGCATTAGCATTACAGCACCACATTTTCAGAGTCACTGTGCTGCAGCTGGACATGGCTATGGTGGGAAAGCAGAAGAAATCCTCCATATTGAGGCGAAAACAACAGGTGAAACAGCATCCTAGTTTTCAGAGGACACTAGATGGCGCTCTTGGTTTCGGCATGATGTGAGGTTTCATTGAATTAGCTGTTCTAATTCAAACATTTAACAGCAGACAGCGCCATCTGGTGGCCTCTGAAAATCCGGGCACTGTTTCATGAAACCTCAACTATTGATCATTAGCCGCATCAAGAGTAGATGCTAACGTGGGATAGTGTGCAACTCTAGCCTTCCAGTAGCTCCGCCCACTTCCTGCTCTCCTATTGCGGCACTAAAAACTGCAAGTAAAAAGGCTTTATTAAAAAGGTAAACAAAGTCGTGATACTGTAGAGGTAGTACCACTGTACATGCAGCAATAAATTCAAGGGTTAGACAAAACAAACAAACAGACAAAAAAACCTTCAACGTGTACACAGACCTAGGATAGTGCTTAAAAATACAGGTGACTGGTGTTGCAGGGCAAGAAAAACTACACCCACCCAGCTGTACTGTATAGTAATAACTCGGACACAGTGAAGGCCAATACAATGCATGGCAGCAGACGTTCTGGCGACGAAGGTCAGTGACGTTGCTGTTTGAGATGAAGAGATTTGTCACAGCAAAGTCCTGCCACGGAGAAGGCCGGGTCAACCACAGAACAAGGAGGCCACTCCATCTAGAATTTGTTTAACAAAGCCATTTTTGTCGCAGACTTCAAGTATGTGTGAAGTTAAAAAGAGACACATCATTGTTTACTGCTGTGGTACTGCGATTGCAGACGATTGATATTTGGCTGCTTGATATAAAACATCAGTCGCCTGTCGTGGTGCTCCACAGACCCGCCGGTGCTGGTGGTTTTGCTGATGGCGCCACACACGTTGTTGAAAGACGTGACACTGAAGGAGCTGAGCAACCTTTTATTTTCTCCTCCACACGAGCCCAATTACAGGCAGCTGGTTCTCGTCGTCACCTCATTTCAGCCTTCGTGTAAAAGCTGTAAACATTTTTTTAATGAGCATGTCAGTGTTTTTTTGGAAGCATTCGCACCTGCAAGTTATTACTGCGCGTTAAGTCGGTGCTAAATACACAACGCAACACAGGATCAAGTGACAAATAAGAAAAAGATGCTTGGCACGGGTCAAATATTTCCAATTCCTCTATTTCTCAGGGTGTGTTCTATTTTTTTCCAGTTGGATTGTGCAACTGTTTTGCTTACAGGTGCGCACAGTGATTTATTCATCTGATTATTTCCATGCACTTTTCACAAAAGATCCTTCACAAGGATCCATTAGCCAGGTATTATGGAGCTCTAAAAGTGAATAATGCAATACTTTAAATTATTCCATGGACATTTAACATTTCATGGCATACATTGAAATAATGAGAAGCAGACGGCTCGTGCGTGTCCCACATGTATCATTTAGCTCCCACACCGGTGCATTATTAATGCCAGGTCTCAAGGTCGGTCATTTTTCACACCGATATTCAGCTCAAATCTTTGGCTTTGTCGCCGTAACATCTGAAAACGGTGTGTTTTTAATCCGGCGAAGACATCTGTGAGGTCACTCCTTAAGAAATAGGTCGCTTGGATTTAATAATGCATCTCCTCCTGAACATGTTTTGACCTCCACCTCTGTTTAGCACGAGGAAAAACAAAGCAGAGGCTCTGTGTTGAATAATGCGCATTAGTGCACAACATATTAAGATCAGCCTCAAGGTTCCAGCAGCAGGATTGAGGTTCTGCATGGTTGCATCACGCTCAGGTGGCCATTTTTTTCTGCTTCTGCTCTGCACTGACAGCTCAAGTGATGCAGGAGAATTTAATTCACCACAGACTGGTGTGAGCCAGTTGCTGCAGGTTGAACCTATTTGTTAGTCATGAACCTGCAAAGATCTAATTGGACATCATGAAGTCAAACTGAGAAAATGTATTTTCATTATATAACATTTTACTCTTTGTCCAAATAACCTTAGAGTCTCTGTGTCACTCTGAATCTCTGTTCAATATTGGAATGGAAATATATACTGTTCAAACTACTTGCTCTTTCTCATAATTATGCATCTCTTAAAAATATCGTATAGTAGTGTTTTATCAAAAATGACATTTCATTAAAAAAATGTATGGCGAAAAGCTCTTTAAGTATGATGTCTGTTTAATCACATATTATGCAACTTTCATAACGTTTTAATGGAAGTATTTACATTATAGTGTTCAATAAAAATAAAATAATACAATATTTGCATTGAACACTATACACACACACACACACACACACACACACACACACACACACACACACACACACACACACACACACACACACACACACACACACACACACACAACCGGTTAAAAGTTTTAGGACACCCCAATGTTTTTACTCAAAATTATGCTGTTTAATGTCTCGTTGCACTCAGACGTGAAAGCATAGTACAAATAAGCAATTGGAGTCCAAAAACTAATTTTCAGTTTTGGGTAACCTCTGATAGTTCACCACTTACCGTTGTATCATTTCAAGCTACTGATTGGACTTGAGTGACTTGAATTGTAATAAATAACTGGAAAAATCGGGGTGTCCTAAAACTTTTACCAAACAGACCATATATATATATAATTTCTGTAAGTTTATTATTATTATTATTATTATTATTATTATTATTATTATTATTATTATTATTATTATTATTATTATTAATATTATTATTATTATTATATTTAACTAAAACATATTATTCTCTAAGTTTATTAATTTATTTTACATTGTTTTTACTCAGTAAATGTATGTTCGTAGCCGTTTTCTTTTTGATTATTTTTATTCAAATAAAAATATAGGCTACTCATTCCTCCAGCGCCCTCGGTCGCTCTCATCCAATTTCATGCAATTAGCCCCACCTGGCGCCCGTAAGGCCATACTACAACACACTTTCTAGAGCTCTTTTTTTTTTTTTTTTTTTTCCTTCCACTCTCAGATCTCACTTCCTCCGTCCACGATGGCACTCCAACTGCTCTCGACACATTTTCACATTTCAATTTCCCCGGCAATATGCTGGGTGCACAGTGAAGCGTGGCTGCCAGAAACACAGCGACCCGTCCGCTGACCTATATTCACAGCCTGCCTCGCAGCAGAGAGCTGCGGGACGGATCTGCGAGGCTGACAGTGACTTGCCCAGTGGGGAAGTGTTGGGAACAGGTGCCGACACCATCAGCTTGTTAGCACTGGGGGAGAGAATTTGCCGGGTCCAGCTCAGCGCCGCACATATGCAACACATGGCCTTTAGCTGTGGGGCGAGCGCGCGCACGGAGGACCGGAGAAGATGTTCCTCACATTGGAGTTCATCCATGGGCTGAGCACATTAGCTTCTTCCTTTATACAGCCTAATGATCTGGATGTATATTAGGCCCGCGGGCGTCGTAGCTGGTCATAATTTGTTGTCCAATAACACTTGGTAAGTTATGACAGCGGCGTGTCGTGAGAGCGCTATTATGTTGCTTCATTTCCTACCAGTGCTGTTAACCATATTTATATGAGACTCCAGGCCTTTCCATGCAAGAGCTTTTCTCATATCACAAATGAGGTCCCTGGACGCCCCGTTTCCATAAGAACTAAATTGACAGCCTCCGTAATTTCATGCAATCATGCCTCATCAAAAACAAACTTTTCTTTCATAATTCCGTCAAGATGTTTAGTCTTTAAGGCAGATTTGTACTGGCTACTTTCTAGATCATGCTGAGGCGTGTCAATTATTTTCTGCATATGCTCCGTTCTTGTTTTGTTTCTGGCGTTTTGTGTCGACATTTTAGGTCCTCAATCTCTGGAGCCTCTTTTATTATGACACTAGTCTACGTTTTCAACTAACCTATGTCTTCCTGTAGGGTCGAGATGGGTAGATAGGAGGTGTCATGAAATAAAGTGTCCTGTGCCATCAGCGGCCACCAGATGGCACTGTCTGCTGTAATATGTTTGAACAACTCATTCAATGAAACCTCTCATCATTTCTGAACCAAGAGTCCCATCTAGTGGCCGCTGAAAGCTAACGCAGTGTTTCATCAATCCTGTTTCATGATACCACATTTTCCCATTACTACTTTGAACTGCAAAAGTGATGAAAACACTGTTCCAATTTTCAGTGGCCACTAGATGGCGCTCTTGGTTTTGAATGCTGTGAGGTTTCATTGACATATTGCAGTTGTTCAAATCCAAACATTTTAGAGTAGACGGTGCCATTCTGGTGGCCTCTGAAAATCAGGACGCTAGTGATGAGTAGATGAGGTTTCATGACACAGTGTGGAAGGGTTGATGAGGTTTCATGAAACAGTGTCCTGATTTTCTGGCTGCTGTGAAATGTTTGGATTTGAGGCGCTAATGCAATGGAACCTCACATTGTTTCTAAACCAAGAGCGCCATCTAGTGGCCTCTGAAAATTATGACACTGCTTCATCAACCCTGCAATACTGTTTCGTGATGACTCATTTACACCTCACTGGTTCAGAGCCCTATTCAGAATGTATTTTTATGGTTGCTCACCGGTGCTCGCTATAAGTCATTCAGGTTGTCATTCAGGTTGATGCTTCATAATAACAAACATTATGATGCTTCTCCTGTTTATGGCACATAGGCTCGTTGGTGACACCTGGTAAAAAAAAAAAGCTCAGCAGATGGCGCTATTGGTTCGAAAAGGATGTGAGGGAAAAATAGCTGCTAAGCATTTTAGAGCAGAGAGTGACATCTAGTGGACTTTTAACACAAGAAAAGTCCCAGAAAAACAAAAAAAAAATTTTAAAAGTGTCTCTTTGCATCATTTATATTTATTTAGATCAGGCCACTTTATAATTTATATATATATATATATATATATATATATATATATATATATATATATATATATATATATATATATATATATATATATATATATATATATATATTTTTTTTTATATATATATAAAAATTTTCTGTGATAAAAAGCAGGGACAGGTAGCTGCCAATGAGACTGTGAGGGGAGGAGGAGAGCATGTGATGACCTGTGGAATGAGAGACTGACTAATGAGAAAAAAGGCGGACAGAAAAACAGCACCATCTGGTCTGTTTGGTAAATCCTGCACCACCTACATACATGCATGCATATTTTAGTGGCGGACTCCGTCAAAAACAAGTCGGTTTTCTCCATGTTACCGTCCTTCCTGGGAAGTGAAACGACGCGTTCATGCCAGCTGAACAATAAAAGTAACATATTGGATCTTTCTGTGTGGGAGCTGGATGTTTATAAGGCTCCACAGCAGAGATGGCTTCTTCATTGATGTCAAATCCAGAGACCACCGGGGATGTGCATAATGTCACCCCCGGGTGGAAGGCTTGATGCTGGAATATTCACTTATGTGATACGCAGGTCGGCCTGACAGCACACGGCTCCGAGGAGATTTCCCATCACCACTTTTACTGCTCAGTGGAGACACAGATATCAAGCTGAGATCTCAAAGTGGGTTCTGCTTCACCGCTCGGCCTGTTGATGCACTTTGGCGCCTTCCAGTGGATCATGCGTGTCATTACATCTTTCTGACTTGACCTCTGTTTCTCATCTGCAGTGACAATGGTGTTGTTTCTGATCGGGATCTCTGCCGTTGTGAATAATTCTTCCCATGGCAACCAAACTGCAGGTAAAGACACTCGCTTAGTTTAATTTAATTTAATTTTTAGTGACATTGTACTTTCAAAAATTTAGAATTACACGAATACTCCTGCTTTAGTCATGCTGTTATTCATTATCATTATGAAATATTATTTGGTTACCTTTATTACATGTGAGTGTAGAGTTTCACCTCACTCATTTAAAAAAGAAAAAAACTGAATTTCTAAAATATTAACAACGTAGATATGTTTTTATAAACCACTATTACTATTTATAGCCTAAATACATTTGTTTTATAATGTAGCATTAAAATAGAAATAAATAAGTAAATATCTAATTTACTTTTTAATTCACAATTAATTAAACATTACATCTATGGGTTGTTGTATTACATTACTTTATCATTTCTACTTTATTTTTTGCCTTTTAAATTATTTTTGTACCTAAATTTAGATGGGGATATAATTTAAATTTTATATTGTATGTTAATATATAATTGATTGAAGTCTTTATAAAGCTATTGATTTAAGATTATGCCTGTGACATTATGCTGTCCCTTGTGCAGAAAACCCAACCCACCGGGGGGCCCACGTGTTGCCCTCAACCCTGGTCATATCTCTGCTGCTCATCATCGTCGTGCTGCTGACCATCTACTGTATGAGGTGACTTTCATTTCCTTACACTCCGCCTGCATTTGAATGCATCACTTTGCCCTCTCTTCATTCGGGCCTCTGCCGTGAGCGTGTTTCAGGTCAGGGCATCTGGGTCGTGGTGGTGGGGGGGGGGCTTAGAAGCTGGCTGTGTGCAAAGGCTTCTGGGTAAACAGCTGCACCTCAAGTAAGACAGCAAATAATAGCAGCTTGGGTCAGGTCAGGCCACAGACTCTCAATTACCGGCCAAGTCTTCCCGCCGACGACATGAGGAAGAACAGCTTTGCCTCGCTCTCATGGTGGATATTGGTTTTTGGTATTTGTTGTTTGACTTCCTCATGTCCCATAACCGGGCCGTTCTTCATCTTCATCTTATTTCACCTCTTTTTGTGTAGGAGCATGGCCTTCACGTCCCTGCTCTGATTCCTCTTCTCTCATTCCCGCAGGTTCAAAAACCACAGGAAAGGTCTCGTCACCTCAGTGGACAAAAAGCTCCCGAATGGCTTCTTGGAGGAACAAGGTACTGTGTACTGTAAAGGAGAAGAAGAGCGTGTCTGTTGGGGGTGGAGATCAAGTCAAGAGCGAGAGCTCTTCTGGGCTTTTGGCTGCAATCTAAGGCAAGGATGACAGAACAAATGCTGGTGTTGACCCTCAGAGGTTCTGATCCAGACCCTCAGAATCATGCAGTGATGGAGGTTATGCTGCAGGCTCTGTTTGTAAGTAGAATGACCCAAAAATGGACAAAAGTGTGATATCAACAAAAGTCACCTACAGACTACATTTTGTGCGACCCTTCTGTGTGTGTGTTGTAGGAGCTCTGAGATACTGAGCTACTTCTATCTTCCGTCTGATTGGGCTGATGATATTGACACAATAAATGAAGGGGGATGACTGGTGGAGGGATGCACTCTCTTCAGTGCCTTTGTAGTTGGAATTGGTACTGAAATAGGGATGTTCTATGAGCCTTCATGGAAGAGTGTCCGCCTTTTCAAAGAGAGCTCTGGAAATGACGACTCTGTTTCACGAAGCCTCATCAGCGCATCACCAGACCAAACTATACCTGTAAATGTCATGTTTAAACACGAGACGTCAGAGGTTGAGGACGAGTGGGAGAACAACGCACTGACACTCAGGCAGGGTGATGAATGTAAACAGAGCAGGACGATGGAAAAATCTTTCTGGGGTGGAGGTCAAACTTTTTGGGAATTGCACTCCAAGACGCGCATTTCGTTTCCACTTGTTCTGACCAAGCGCAGTATTTTCCATAGTGATGTGGTCTCAGCGAAAACCAAGGCCAAGCAAAAATGGGTTTGAATCCATTTCAAGACAAAGATCATCAAAACAGGGTCTCAGTACCTACGCCACTCACTGTACTCCATATAACCGCCTGTGCGTGAACTTGTAACGCGGCCCGTCATATTCCTGCCATTGATTTGTGGATTCAAATTCTTTATGGACTCGGAAAGTTTCACAATCTGGAGCCGGAGGAAGCGCTCGGCTTTCCCAGCACGTAGGGAGCCATATAAACCTTCACTTCAAGTAAAACTATATATAAATAAAAGGAAAGGCCAAAGATTTTGAGTCAGGACAGCTTCATGTCGGAGCAGCAGGACCATGTTTACGACTCGAGAAATCATTTCTGCCATGTTCCCGCAGAAGTAGAAATTCTTAATAGCCGCCAGGCTTTGTTTTTGCAGGTGCAGCGAGCGCTTGTAATGTTCTCTGCTGGGAATCGTTAGCGTTCTGACTGCAGTATATTCTTTTAAACACAGGAGAGCAGACAGTGGTCCTCCTCCCGAGATCTCCCTCCCCGTCCAAGAGGTACTTCCCCATCCCCCTGGACTCCCTGGAAGAGGAATACCGGATACGCTCGGCGGATGACGGCAAGCTCTTCAGAGAAGAGTTCAATGTAAGTACAGATTTATTCGTGGTGGACAATGCAGGAATGTGTCCAAGCAAGAACAAATACAGAGGACGGTCATAAAACGTTACGACAGCAGGCTGTGCGCCAGTGGCTTTATTTTCATCTCAGGAGGTTTTGTCTTTTTTTTTTTTTTTTTTTATAGTCCCTGCCATGTTACTACCACCACGGGTCCTTTGAGGAGGCGAGCAGAGAGCACAACAGAGAGAAAAACAGATACCCCAACATCCTACCATGTGAGTGGGAGTCTGTTTACTGCGGCGTTAATGTAGCCATCAGACTTGAACTGATCACTAAATGTTCCTCGGTTTCACTGTAAATGTTTTATACTTCTGTCCACAGATGATCATTCAAGGGTGGTGTTGAATCATGACGGACATCTTTGCTCCGACTACATCAATGCGTCCTACATAGATGTGAGTCCATTAAACACTGTGTTCGCTTGTGGTAGACCAATATTATGATATACTTTTGCCGAAGGATTGTAATACTTGAATGTGTGATATTGTCTTCATATTTTATGTTGTGATATGTGTTTTAATAATAATGTTTTCTACCTGTACACTGGAGTTAAGTTGTTGATAAGTGGAGTGTGGAATTTAACTGACAGTCTAACTGGACTGACATCATAACAATAAACCCATTTTCATGCACATAAAATTGTACTACGTTATCTGATTTTGTCCCTTTAAATGATGGCTCTTTTTCTAACATATTGCTGGACTTACAGTCTCACAAAATTTTGCAATGTATTGTATCACAACTACTGTATCGTGATACCTCTCATATCACAAAATACCTGCCAATACACAGCCCTTGTCCTGATTCGGGACTGACGTACAATAAAAGTCATTATATCTTGTGATACTGCAACAACGCTATTATAATCTAATATGTAGCACAGGAGCCATGATTTCAAGGGGGAAAATGTATCTCACAACATTATTATGTGCATGAAAATTAGTTTATTTTTGCAAACTCAGTTCACTTAAGTTCAGTTACAGTCCCCAATGTAAGTGCAGTGTCCAGCCATATTCTTTGAGGCATGAAAATACTGATACAGTAACACCATATACATATTTGATCTTACTGGTATTTTCTTATTATTTGCAATTGGGGAAAAATTGTTCTAAAGAAAGTACATTGTCTTCTCTAGCAGCAGTCTGTGTAGTATTTTCATAAACAACCCCTCATGAAGTGACCTAGAAAATCTCATGCAGCTGCACAGTCTCACTGAAGACAGATCTCAGTCAAATCCACAGTCGCCAGAATCGGTGCTAGCGTGACATCCACACAGCAGATGTTACAGTATGAGCAGACTGTTGCGACTCGTGGTTAAAACAAGGCTCCTCTCTATTGTGAGCAGCTCTAATTTGAATTGGATTTCAGTTTGTACCAGTAACAGCTCTGCTGCAACAATTGTTTCATCTAGCATCAAGTAGTTATTTTATCGGCTTGCTCTTTAGTCTGTCGTCTCTATCACGAGTATTATTAGTATTACTATATTAGTAGTATTCAATTAACCACAAAGGTAAATACTGAAATATTAATGATAATTTTCCATTATATAATTCTACTTCCTCATGAACAAACCGCTACACGAAAACACAAAGTTGGAGTCGATCATTTCATGCTCACAGTAGTCAAGCGAGTTCCCAAAAACAGAGTCGATAGCAAGGGGTTGTATTCAGGAGAGTAGGGAACAAACCTTCTTTTTCCTGCCATTTCGGGCTAATGCTTAATCGTGGCGCATTTTAGTGATGGGTAGATGAGGTATCATGAAACACTATTGCAGGGTGGATGATGTCCTGATTTTCAGAGGCCACTAGATGGCGCTCTTTGTTTAAAACTGATGTGAGGTTTCCCTGAATTATCTGTTCAAGGCCAAACATTTCACAGAAGACAGTGCCATCTGGTGGCCATTGAAAGTCAGGACACTGTTTCATGAAACCTCAGCTACCCCTCAATACTGTGTCATGAAACCTCAGCTCCGCATCACTAGTGCATCTTCCTTCTACCCCTGTCATTGAGAATAGAAGCCTTTAAAACTAAACCTTTATTTCCACCACAAACTAGAGTCTTATGAAAAACAGCCCTAATTCTTGAGACACAGTTTTCAAACCTGCTATTCCAGACACCTTGTTATCCAGTTCTAAATCTGCTCCAATCCTGCACAACTTGGTCTCAGTCGTCTTGGTAAATAAGGCTGTGAAGAAACTCCACTCATGTTTCAGTGTTCGTTCCTCAGGGCTTCAAAGAGAAGAACAAATTCATCGCAGCGCAGGGTAATTATTCAGTCCTGTCCTGTTTTGTTGTCGTGTAGACAGAAATAATTAATCCCGTCATTCATTTGTCTTTAGGTCCGAAGCCTGAGACCGTTGCCGACTTTTGGAGGATGATTTGGGAACAAAAGACCACGACTGTCGTGATGTTGACCAACCTAAAAGAAAGGAAAGAGGTTAGACAACGCTATACGATTCCTTCACATCGATCAGCTCCTGTTCTGGCGTCGTGACGCGTTGTAAATGAGCTGGTGAAGCATCGTGAAACAGTCGTGATGGTTTGTTGAGGTTTTCTGAAATACTCACCTTATTTCCAGAGGTCGATAGGTTTAAAAATATGTACGGTTTCATTGAAGTCGTTCGCTGACAGTGCCATCTAGTGGCCTTTATTAGGACACAGTTTCATGAAACCTCTTCAACCCAACACAGATTTTCAGAGGTAGGGGATGGCTCAGTTTGAAAATGGTGTCCAGCGGAGAGAGAGAGACGCCTGGTAGCTTGAACAATAAGAACGCTGTTTCATGAAGCTTCATCTCTAGCGACTGGTGTGTTGCACTTTCTCGTCTTGGCGGCTGGACCAGTGCTGTTTGGTGCCTTGGCTATGTTCTAGCTAGAAATATCCGGGAGCACAGGACACTGTCGTCAGACTCTGCCCTCCTGACAGAGGCATCTTCTGAGGCAAATGTGTTGCATGTGGGTTGTGAAACAAATCGCCCTCTGCTTTGTCTTTCTTGAGAGCGACGTGACCTACACCATGCGCGCGCTGCACCACCAGAGAAATCCCTTTTTTATTCTCATGACCCAAAGTCACAGGCATAATTTATTTGACCCCTTTTTTTTTTCCAGCCGAGAATCGTTACTGAAGTGTCACCCAGCAGATTACTTAGCATCGCATTAAACTTGGCCTCAAAGGGATGATCAATTGAGAGCTCAACAGCAGGTTTGATACAGCAGAATGGAAGCATCGGGGATCAATGATGGAATAATTGTTGATAAGATCCTGAGAGGCTCCATGATAATTAGTCGGAGAGTCTAGTTAATGAGTTGAAACTTCACTGCCGAGATCTTATTGACTGACGGAGACACACCAAAGTCCCCGCCATTGAATCAGTGTGTGGAATACGCACTAACCTAATAAAGGGCAACACAAACACTGTCATACTGTGGGGGGTTTTCCCTCATGAATGCTTTTAATAAAGCTGAACTTTTGTGTTTATGTAATTGTTCATTTCACCGCAGGAAAAGTGTTTCCAGTATTGGCCGGAAAAAGGCTGCTGGATGTACGGAAACATGAGAGTGGCCATGGAAGACGTCACCGTCCTGGTGGACTACACCGTCAGAAAATTCTGTATCCAATATGTAAGTACGGACATTAAACCCTGCCCGTGAATCTTTTATAAGCCAGACGTCATGTCGGGTTTATGGTGACTTTATTGCTTTTATCGTTTCGGCACAGACAATTAAAAAATATAATTATATTGGAGGAGACATTGTTCTGAAAAACGACATTAACGTTATCCCTAATTAGACATCCAGATGTTCAATATAATATTTTAACAGGCTGTTGATATTATGAAAATTCTTAATTAAAATAGCAGCGTGCGATTAAAAATTAAAAATCAAATAAAGCTGAGGAGGCGTTAAAACCAGTAATATTCCTCGCGGGGCTCAGGCGGGAGTTTGGTAAACTATGGGAAAATGCAATAAGAAGATAGTCTTCATATAAAAAAGAGAGCTGAAGGAAGCTTAAGGAGTGAAAATGTTGGAAATCAATATACCAGTGGATTTTACATGTGCAGACAGAAGAACTTTAAAGGCTCCTACTGTATCTGTGTGGAGTCGGCGGCTGCCTCGCTGTACCACACAGCCTTCACATCGCCAAATTCACTTTGGTGCGGCTTCTGTTTGATGCTGCCGAAGTGTAGATATCCTCCCTGTTAGGAGTGTGGCTTTGGTGGAGCCGCCGCTGCTGCAGCACGAGCTGACAGATCGTCTACTTTTACATTCAGCTGTGTGAACAACCCAGAGTTCAAGAGAGAGCTGCGTTTCTCCTGAGAGATATGACTTTCTGTAGGTAAAAAAAAACAAAAACGACAGATGGACGTCACGTTTTTCAAAATATTTATCTGTTGATTTAGCCATTTTGGGGTCTTTTCGAAGAAATCAATATCTAGTATCCAATGTACTCTTCCACTCTGAAGGAAACCCCATAAAGGATGAGGATCAGCAGATGTCTTGTATGGTATGGTCAATTGGAAAGTGTCCAATACAGTTTGAATTGGAAGGGAGTGATGAGCTGATGAAGCTTCATGAAACAACATCCTCTTTTTCCACTTGATGTGACTCTCTACTCTATAGTGAACTTAAATAAAACCTTGCTTCATTTAACAGCACTAGCGCCACCTGCTGGGCTCTGAGAATGGTGACACTGTTTCATGAAGCTTCAGTAGTGTATCACAAATTAGGTTACAGTTTAAAGATAAAACCATGAGTTTCTGGACTCTCTTACCGCGACAAGGTGAGAACCTCGGGCATCGGTGAGAATCTCAGAGTGGAACAGCTGTTTCTTTGCATCAGGCGAAGGGAGTGAAGGTGGCTCCACCGTCTAGACTGGACGTCGCCTGGAAGCTTCCTTGATGAGATGCTCAGCAAGGCACTGCTTGCGCTGGAGCAATTGCCGCTCACAAACTGATATTGCCTTGAGGGAGAGAAAAGTCCAGGCCTCTTTGCTGCCAACCTACAAAAATTAGAGTTGTTCAACACATTTAGAATTACAATAATATGCAATGTTGATGACAAAAATGTGCGAACGGTTTAGTAAAGGAAGAAAAACATCGCAATCCTTTGTGTGCAGTTGTTGTGTGGTCACTTTTTCCCTTTTAAATGACTCATTTATTTCCCTCCATTGTTTCACTCTTGCCTTGTTTTCAGGCCTTTGTCAGTCTTTGTCTTTCACCCTGTCAACTTTATTCATGTGCCGACATTAACGGGGATCATCTGTCCTTCACAGCAGGCCAGTGATGGTCCGCGAGCTCCCCGCTTGGTCACTCAGCTCCACTTTACCAGCTGGCCAGACTTCGGGGTGCCGTTCACGCCCATCGGCATGTTAAAATTCCTCAAGAAGGTCAAAGCTGTCAATCCCTTGTATGCCGGACCCATTGTTGTGCACTGCAGGTAAAGAATGAAAGTCAGCCAAGCACTTCAGGCTCATTTTGAGTATTGGAAGAAATGTGAGTTTTTCCACACTCATGAAAAATTATTGAGAAAAAAGGTGCTCGCGGGGCACTTCTCTTTTTCTGCTGTACTTAAAGCAAATTTGTTTTTCGAGACAGAAATTCCTCTGGCGCCGACTCACCCTGGTTGCTCAACAGTTTTTTAATGTCTTTCAATTTAGGATCAAAATTAATTCTGTTTATGAGAGGATGACTCATTTCTGAAGCATTATATTGCTAGCAGTTGACAAGCAGAAAAGTGGACTTGAGAGGCTGAGCCAGATGTGAAACCCAGAATTTTAAATATCCACGCAAACTGTGATACTTCACAAAGCATAATACTTGATGTATGATTCTTTAGTTTGTTAATGAATAATTGAAATCCATTTCTGAATTATTTTGCCAGCATTTTTTACATTGCTCTACATTTTCAAGGTGAGAAAAATTCATATTTTAAGCCCAATAAACAAAAAAACTAAAGTCTGCAAAATCCTACAGTGCTAAAACAATATCAGTATTTCAAGTACATGAAAACACTGCGGTACATCACATCCCCCATCTGTTAGTTTGTGACTCATATGCTAGGAAGGCGAAACAAGTAAAATGATGAAAAGACATTAATTGAGAATAATGAATTATAAAGCATCTATTTTTTCACGTCAGCTAAGCTAATTATTGTTGTAATTTATGTCATGAATATAACTCATTTTTAACAACAATTTGTACATGCAAAGCAGAATTAAAAGAGTAATCCGAACCTTATTTAATAATATAATACGTTTTTTCCTTTGATAGCATTTTTTGCACAGTGCTTTCGATTTGTTTTCACAACGCTGCAGGGAGAGCATGAATGGAAGTCTACTTTTTATGACTCTGCTTGTCCTGTATGTGTTTTAACTGTCCTGTCGGTGACAAGCGTCACAATGGAAACATGCAGCTGATGGCGGCAACTGCAGCAACAGGTGATGACAAGCAGGCTGTGTTTCTAAAAGGGGGCCTGCAGAAGAAGCTCCGACACACACACACACACTGTGGAACTCCAGCTCCTCTCCCTCAGGTGTCGTCCGCTGAAATGACTGCTGTAAATCTTCCTTTGCATGAGAGGGGAAGCAGCGCTCATGGCCTGGACGTTATCGCGCGTTAATAATTATGTCAACGTCTTAATCAGAGCGCTTCCTGAAAGTGGCCCTTCTTGTTTGTGTCTCGGCAGCGCCGGCGTGGGGAGGACTGGGACCTTCATTGTCATTGACAGCATGATCGACATGATGCACATGGAACAGAGGGTGGATGTTTTTGGCTTTGTGAGCAGAATACGAGAGCAGCGCTGTCAACTCATCCAGACAGATGTAAGTGTTGACCCGCTCTGACCTCTTGTATCTCGGACTGACAGCTCAACTCAGAGCTCCAGTTGAAACAAACAAACGGAAAAAAACAAGAGAGGGCACCGAGAAAACAAACTGTCAGTGATACACAAATACCAGGAAATAGTTTGAAAAGTAGCTACTGCTACCGCCTCTCAACTTTCTCTTTCACTCTTTGCTCAGATGCAGTACTCCTTCATCTACCAGGCTCTGCTGGAGTACTACCTGTATGGAGACACGGAGCTGGATGTGTGCTCTCTGGAGGGCCATCTGCACAGGCTTCACAACACCAGGGCTCCCAACGACAGGCTGGGCCTGGAGGAGGAGTTCAGGGTACGAAAGCTTAAACACTCTGCTCAGTAATGAATCGTCCCCATCACCCTGCACCCTGCATTTCGTGGAAAACTTGCCCAAGGTGCTGCTCTCGGCAGCAGCAACATAAATAACAATGCTTTGAATGAGCTAGAACTTTATAAGGTAGCACCATCTGCCACGGTGAATTTACTGCAGCCTGGCGAAAATTCCTCATTCTCGCTTACAATTCCCAACACACTCGCTGGAATCATTTCCTCCGCCAATTATTTTGGTTGTTCTAAAGTCAGAGTTGAGAGATTTCGCACCAGTCTGTTATCAGCACTTAAAGCTGCGAATTACAATATGCATTCACTTTAAATATGATTGATAAACAGTCTCGCAAATGGGCCTGTTTACTAATAAGTAAGGCTGGGACTTTAATTTCAATAGATAAATTTGACGTTAAACTTTCTTTCTTTTGGCGCTAAACGTGCTAAATGCTACAACAGGTAATGATAATGTGATAAGACGATGATTTGCGTGTTAGGGATTAGCTTTTTAAGGCATGTCCAATATTGATATTTTCCCGATATTCCGATACACGTAAGTTTCGAAGCCAATAAAAAAAACGATACTGCTGTCTTGACATAGTTACATTAAATATTGCTATTGTGACGCCTGTATTATACATGTTTGTTCGAAGTAAGAACACCGCTTCAACTGAAGTTACACAAAAGAGAAAAGAAAAGCCCGATCCGATAACAATTACTTGGAAATTATCGGTTGGCCGATATTAATGGACCTCCCCTATTTTAACTTTTAACGTAACATCAGAGCCATAACACCAATGATGGAGTGTACTGGGACGACTCTCATGGGCAGAAAATTGTTGAAAAGTTAACTTGAAAAGTTAAAGAAAAAAAACGGAATGATGGAAGCATTAAAAAAAACTTTACTCTACAAACAACTAGCTCATCGCCATAGCACCATGTCGTTCATTCTAGTGTCAAATACTGAAATGTGCTAACTATGAAGGTATTTTAAGGAATAAGGAAAACCTGTCGAGTGTAAGATAATGTATGTAAAAGAAATTCTGTGATTATAATTCCTACCTCACACCTTTCATACCGTACATTTTCTAATTCCCGGCTTCATCGCGACAGATCTGCTTTGATGCAATCCCTTTAATCATCTTTCAATTGTTAGCATTTAACCCTCGGTGGCCTTCCCTCTGTCAGAAGCTGACCAACGTCCGTATAATGAAGGAGAACATGAGAACCGGGAACCTTCCTGCCAACATGAAGAAGAACCGCGTCCTTCAGATCATCCCATGTAAGACTCCGCACCTCCATAATACATCACATCCCAGTTGACATCAAAGCATCACGGCGGCGGCGCACATACAGGATATCGGACTCATCATGTGATCAATTACTTCCAGCTTGTAAGTCGAATTGAATGGCTCGTCGGAAGGAGAAGTTTTTACGGGCGGAAACGATGCGAGCATTGGCGTGTTAACACTTGACTCAGCTGCTGCTTTTCCAAACTTTTTATTTTAACAGGAATGGAAAGTTTCTCTTTTTTTTTCCCCCAACACAGACGATTTCAACCGAGTAATACTCTCAGTGAGAAGAGGACAAGAGTTCACGGACTACATCAATGCCTCCTTTATTGATGTAAGCTACCCCACGACCTCTTGTATGGATTTCCCATAGAAGTTTATATAAAGCTCATTGTTTCCTTTTGCAAAGAATGCAAAATATTATGTTTCATGTTTACTGGATGGTCTGCCCTCCAGGGCTACAGGCAGAAGGACTATTTTATCGCGACCCAGGGCCCCTTGTCTCACACGGTGGAGGACTTCTGGAGGATGGTGTGGGAGTGGAGGTGCCATTCAATCGTTATGCTCACCGAGCTCAAAGAGAGGGAGCAGGTACACGCTGATTCAATTTCAATTTCACTCTGTTTCCTGCCTTAAATCGGAACAGATCCAAAACCCAGCCGAGGCATTTTAATTGGACTGCGGGCTATAAATAAAGTAAATTAAAGCAAAATAATGTGCGTTTAATAACGGGCTGGATGTATTTCTTGCGGTGCGTCCGGACTCACAGCAAGAAAAATAGAATGTAAATCACTGAAATGGCGCCTAATTGTTTTTCCATCTGACCTTTCTCTTTCGATCAGGAGAAGTGTTTCCAGTATTGGCCATCAGAGGGCAGTATAACATTTGGAGATTACACCGTGGAGCTGACAGGCGACTCCATGTGTGAGACCTTCACTCTCAAAGACATGGTTCTCACCTACCGACCGGTACGCTCTTCTTCTTCTTTTTTTTTTTAAATGGTGGAAATTAAAAGAAAATATTAACTGAAAAATCTTTATTTCCTCACGATGCGCTTTTCTTGTCCACCAGGAAAAGCAGTCGCAACATGTGCGCCACTTCCACTTCCACGGATGGCCTGAGATTGGAATACCTGCTGAGGGAAGAGGGATGATTGACATTATTGCTTCGGTGCAGCGGCAGCAGCAGCAGTCAGGAAACCATCCCATTATAGTGCACTGCAGGTGAAGAACTTGATTTCACCAACCCTCAAAATGAAAATTAAATACAATGTCATGTTTGCCGTCCGCCAGAGTCCTTTTTATTTTAACCGAAACCATTTTTTTTTCTCCTTTTCTGTGATGTCTGCTGTAATAAGTGCAGCCTCAGTAGACCTGTTGTTCTCTGCCTAAACCACTTATGTGATCCCTTATAAAGACTTAGCTGCGCAGGCTTTGATCAGAAGCTCGCTTCAGGTGAAGTGATTCTAAAACAGCGTGCGCCTCGTGGGATTGATCCAATCCACTGATTCACAGTCAATTAAAACCTCTCAAAGTGAAATATCCTCTGACTCCCACTATGATTAATCTGATAAGATGAGCTAACGACAGGAAATGGTGTCATCACTCTCTTCTATTCCTTCATCACCACTTGTCTAAGAGGGGCTTTTTAAAGCTGTTTCCCGGCGCCCCGTGGGAATGGGGCTAACCCCATGCAATCCCAAAAGTCTCCCCGCACTTCTCTGAATTGCACATCACTCCGCCGCTCGCTCGCTCGCTGTCTCTCCCTCCATCCCGCCATCCCGGTAAACATTGACTCAGTCAAACACTGAGCTTCTAAACTGATTAGTGTTAGCGTTTGGATTAGCCTCTCTTTAAGTGGGGATGATTATTAGCGCCATTACACAAAGGTCACCTCTTTGCTCGCAAACTTTTTTACTCTAATAGAAAAGAAATTGTCAGCGGGCTCGTCCGTCGCGTTTTAAATGGTTCTCTGGACGAGTCCGGCTTTTTCAGCCGCGACACAAAATGCCCCAGTGCTTGTGTTCCGCAGGCACTAAATATCTAGCTTTCCGCGTTAATGTTGTGTTCGAGTGCTCCTGAGATTCCGCTTCAGCTCTTGGTATGATGATGGCGTTTCAGTTTTGTTGTCCATTTTATCAAAGTGCTCAAATTGAGGAATGTTAGCCATCATTCCTTCATAAACTACAATCGAAAGGTGATCTGTTGAAGGAAAAGACGGTTGACCATAAATGTAACTTTTGGTCATAGCTCATTGAAAAAAGTAACGTTAGAACACTGAACCAGAAATCAAAAGCAGCTTGAGATGAGATCATGAAGCTTCATGAAGCTTCGTACTTAGGTTCATAGCTCCGGAGGTGGCGCATTCGGATAAAAAAAGATGTGTGCCTTTAATTCACTCCAGGCTAGAAAAAAAAAATGAGGACACTGCTTCGCGAAGCTTCATTGGTGCATGGGTAATAAGCTATTCTCCCTCAGTGTGTTATAACTATAGGGCTGGGAGCTACGTGCATAGTTTCGATGAAAAAAATATTGATCCGAATGATAGTTTTCTAGTTTCTCTCTCGTGGATCATTGTCAGAGCAAATGCGACGTTCTATACAACTTGATGTTATCACCAAAACATCCCTGAGACGAACGGGCGGAAAATTACAATTTTTAAAATTGTTTGCTCACCAGCACTTTTATGCCGATGTTTAAACTACTTTGAACTTGAGTTTTGTTATTTTTTTTTAGTCATAATAATTCAAGTGTTTATGGGCACCACGAGTTAGTCACATTCTGGAGAGGCAGGTGGTCATAATCGTTGGTCCGTTTGAATCTACTTTGATGATGCTCAAAGCAGACAAAGTACAGTGATTCATTCACCTACACAGTCAATAGTCAGTTAATATGAGTATTAATCCAATATATTCCACAGATGTGGACCGAGGATCGTCCCCTGAGGTGCCCCATTCCTCAACGTACGCCTTTTAGTTTAACCTAGTGTAGAACATTACTGCATCTTTACCAGAGAACATGTGTTTGTTCCGGTCGAGCCTCACTGTTTCCATTGTTTTGCATTGCCTGACACGTATTTTAATAGAATGCAGAGTCTCTGCTCTGAGGATGAATTTAATTTTAAACGCCACGTAATTGGTTTTTGTTCCTCCAGCGCCGGTGCGGGTCGGACGGGCACCTTTATCGCCCTCAGCAACATTCTGGAGCGGGTGAAAGCTGAAGGTCTCCTGGACGTTTTTCAGACGGTTAAGAGTTTACGCATGCAGAGACCCCACATGGTCCAGACGGTGGTGGGTATCAAAACCAGATCATCTTGAACAAGGAGCGAGGAAGAGATGAAAGCCTCTCACACCTGTGTTCTCTCCCCGCAGGAGCAGTACGACTACTGCTACAGAGTGGTGCAGGATTTCGTCGACATTTTCTCCGACTACGCCAATTTTAAATAACCATTCATATTTTCTGATGCAATATTTGATCTGAATGTTGTTTGCTATAACTCTTTTTACATTTTGCACTTCGATGTAAGATACATTACTGTAGCATAGTGTAAGATTCAATGTCCTCAGAATAGGATTTGTAAAATACATCACCGGTTTTGAACAATTGTTGCTTTATAAATGTAAAAAAAAAATATGCTTATTAATATTTCTGCATTAACTAAGAAGCTCATCTAATGATATCTTCATGTTCTTATTGGCCTTTTATTTATTGTATTTGACCCTGAGAAGAGAATAAACAGCCTGTCTGATAAGGAGATGTGAATTATTCATTGTGCTGCTGAAATGATATCTGACATGTGAAGACTATTTACGAGCCGTCTCGGACAAAAACATGAAATTGAAGAAACATTTCATCCGGTTAGACGCCGCAAATTACCTCACTTCTGTCTATGAATAACTTAGCAGCTGCTGCCTGCTGTAATTTTACTCAACTCCACCAAGTTTCCTCTTTGCCTGTGGCAATATTACTTAGTGGATCGCTGCCTGACACTGCAAAATGCAATTAGCCCAGATTGAACCGTGTTGACAATAATGTGCTATCACTTTAATGCAAACATGTCAGTCACCGCGCTCTCTTTCCCGCTGGCAGGCATCACATCCTGCTTTAAGAAACGTCTTTTTGATTCGCATTTACACGGCGACCTCGTGAATAAGGCAGCCCGTCGTGACGAGAGCGACAGTTCGAGTCTGGAAATCCTTGTCACCAAGTGACAACACTTTAATAAAAAATCAGCCAGATGTTTATGTTTTGCTCAGATGTGTTAGATACATCTTTTTTTCCCCCTAAAAGCGTTTCACTTTGAGATGGTGTACTTACTTACTGATCATCAATTATTGAGCCGGGGAGTATTATAAAGACACATTAAGTTATTCATCACACTGTGTGAACGAAATAAACGTCGCCTCGGATCAGAAAGCCGTTCGTTCATCGCTCCGGTGTTTGGTCCCAGACAGCCAGGGTCGCTGCAGCAAATTTGGGCCGTCGTCTGAGGAGAGACGGGGGACACCCTGCACGGCCGCAGCTCTCACACGCGTGCAGATGGACTATTCAGCCTCATGGTATCAGACCTTCCCACACCAGCCTGAAGAATCACCTGCCAGTCATATTCCCAATCAATGACATGCTCCAGTCATTATTTCAGAACGAATATGCTTCACCACTCTAAATCCCTTTTTTTTTTTCCAAGAGGTTTTCTCCATGGTTTGAGCGTTATTTCCATGATTTATTTACTGATATTGATTTTTATTGATGCATTTATTTATTCAATTAACTATTTATGACGGACGTGAGAGTGAGCGTTTGCTCCAGTGCTGCACTGTGATGGACAGGTGCCCAGAAACAACCCCCCTCCAAAACCCCCTTCACCCAATTTTAGCTGGGATTGAAACCATCCACCCATGATGTTGCGGGAAGCCAGCAAGAATGTGCTTTTGTTGTGTGTTTTTGTTTTTTGTTTTCCGCCTGTGAGTGGGTTTTCCTCTGGGCTTCCTCCTTCAGAGAACACGTGTGATGATCAAACGGTGAATAAACCCTCCACGCTCATTTCTTTCTGTATTTTAATTGAAATTACTCATCAATCAATGGATTTATATTTTAACATAACTTTATTAATGAGTTAATGAGCATCCTTATGCCCAAAACGGTTTTTTTTCTTTAATTATAAATTATTTCATATATTTAATTTTTTTTCTTATTTATATGATTATATTTATAACATTGAAGTGTGAATTGGTGAATCTTTATTTTTGGTTTTTATTTTTAATTAAATAAAATGATAAATGTATCAAAGCATTTGTCCTGTTTACATATCTTATATTTTATTGTGACTTATTGACTCCATGTATGTTGGCCATGCGTTTAAAAGTTTAAAACATATTCATAAAAACAATGCTGGAAATATTGCTAACTGCAGATTATCATCTAAAACTTTGATGTGTCTATGCAGTAGTTTATCTTTTCATTGCTTTTACAACGGTGTATAGTTTAATTCCTCAAAGATAATTCCAATAAATTATAGATTAATAGAGATTACTGTTGTTTGTACGTCCAGCGCAATTCATATTTCATGCCGTTTAAAGCGGCGCAGTGATGTCAGCGCATGAGAGCACTTAGCCGGGTCCATTAGTCGTATTTTGTGACCCATTAGTCTGTAAATGTGTCACACCTGCAGAAAGCGGATTATAATCTTGACTGCAGAACCTATAAAACCCACTTCTGGCTAATGCGCCACATGCTAACAAGGTAAATACAGAGGTGAGTGGGTCCACAATGGAGCTGTGAGTTCCACCCTTAATAACTGCGAGAGAAGTCGTCCGCCAGCGTTAGCCCGTGCTTTATGACCTCTGATCTACGAGCTGTGTGTATGAGAGGAGTGTGACATGATTGTTTTCATTCTGGCTTCCCCCCGCAGCTCTGATGGAGGCCAACAGCAGAGTGATGATGCAGGTGTTGTTGTTGGCGTTGGTGGTGCAGGTCACCGTGTCCCAGCACTGGTCCTATGGATGGCTACCAGGTGGAAAGAGAAGTGTGGGAGAGCTGGAGGCAACCATCAGGGTGAGTGATTCTCTGAGTGTGCGTGTGTGTTTCTTTTACGAGCTACGCTCTACGGTTTCAGGAAATCTGCGGTTTTTATGGAATCCAAAGCCGAATTTAACAGAAATACCCGGATTCCTCGCGTGTTCGCCGCTGCTTTTAACAATGTTGTAAATGTTATGAGTGAAAAAGTATCAATCAACCGGCAGGGCTCGGACATGCACAAATCCACAATAACAGACTTGAAATGGGAGAAGAAAAATGAAGTCCAAATAACTATGCAGATGAGGACAAAGAACTCAAGATGTAGGTCAGCGTTCTTGACCTATAATAAAGCTTTAAGCCAATATGGCTGCCGTGCTGTTGTTCCTCCAAACTAAAGCAAGGATCCAGGTTTGTTTTGTCCATCATCGTTGTCATCAACTCGCCCCTCCAGCTCCAACTGATGAGGCGAATGAGACAAAATGAATTTCAATAACATTTGCTTGCATCTAACGGCAGTTTAAAATGGTGATTTAGCGCTGCAATGAACTCAAATATATGTAAGAATGGATACTTCCGGTGAGTTCCAATGTGAGCTAATGGCAAAACTACCGAGTATAAATTTGATATTGTGTCAGTTTGTTTCTTTATATTTCGCTCAGTATTGAATACATTCTTTGTCATTGTCTTCCATACCAACTATGAGAAGTGACATATTGAAATTGTTTAGTTTTGTTAGTTTTCAATAAACAAAACAAACAAAAAAAAAGTTTTATATATATCATATTTTTGCATTTTATTTTATTTCTTTTGAAACACACAAAAAATCAAATAATATAAATAATAATATAAAATACTGCTACTTTAATGACTCCAGTAAAATGATTCAAAAAGTGCGATGGATCATCTCAAGTCAAGCTGCAGGTTTGATGAGCTACCAAAGAGTTTTCCGTTATTACGCCACTATTATGTGTTCATTTCTGCATCTATTTTAGAAACACTTGGATTTAGTGCTCAATATTTATCGTTCATCTGTAGTAATGGCTAATTCCATAATCTCTTATGCTTTCAAATAATATCCTGGCTGCTTTATGGCTGGTTTCTGGTTGATGTGGCGGTAAGAGACTCCGGCGCTGTGACTTATAGGGGCTGACAGAGGATGTTGTTGCTCTTAGATGATGGGTACAGGAGGTGTGGTGTCTCTTCCCGAGGAGGCGAGTGCCCAAACCCAGGAGAGACTGAGACCATACCATGTCGTAAGTGATTATTCTGCATTATTTATCAAGGATGTCTTCTCCAATTGTGCAATATTAATGGACACTATACCGCTGCTGTGTGCCACTTTGTCGACAATATACAAACTGCTCAATCTCTGTTTTTATTTGTCTCTGTTGCATGATTGAATATGTGGCTGATGAATTTTGAATTGGGCCAGATGCGAGCAGTTTTCCACCACTTTTTTATCCTGGTTGGGTGAATTATTCAAGTCATCAAACCGCTAATTGTGTTTTACGTGTCACTGTTTTCAGATGAGCGGCGAGTCCAGTTATTTCGACCGAAAGAAAAGGTCGGCTCCGTGAGGCCTCCTCCGCCAGAGTCGCTGTCGTCCACAGAGTGATTGTAATAAAAGTTTTTGAAAACCTCACACGGTTTATTCAAACGTGACCCACTCACTTCAGTGGAACATGAATGGCGCCACGTGGAGCGCTGCCTTCCAGCTCTGAGATGGACTCAATTGCCTTTGTGGAGCTGCCACGGCCGACAAGCATGACAAACTGGTGACACAACAATCGTAGCATGACAACAGCTGCCGATGAAGCCAATCTATTAGAAATCGATGACTTCATTGAATTTGCTGCCACGGCGAGCGCGTGGAAATGGCGGTTTCCCCGCCTGCGTGTGGATTAAAAGAGAGTCGCTCGATAAGCAGTTTGATGCCGGACGTGGCGCTAAACTTTCCCCACATTTCTGTGCTGGGAATATAAGCGTTCATTATAAAAATCGGAATTTCATATCAGGAAAGGAAGCAAATCAGCAGGGGGGGTAATATGTTTTAAAGAGAACTCATTTTCTGGCAAGGCCCCCACAGACGGAGCACCATACTAATCGCTTGGTGCATGAGGGGCCAGGATTCATGAACTGTGCTGACACCGGGGAGGCCCGGCATTGTTACAGCTCGCTTGTAATGCAACACCGATGAACTCCAGCCCGCTTGGCTCTACTGGGAAAAGGTGAACATTATAAAAGCACATAGAATTAAAGAGAAATTAAACCGCATTCTATTGCGACGCCAGAACAATGCTGGTGCGTTGGCGATGGTTTAATATTCATGGAAGCCTTTCCACAACAACACAATGACTTTCTTTGATGGGGACGGAACTTTGTTGGGAAAGTTGCGGTGCGGGGCAGTTGCTTCTCAAAGTCACGCAGAGATTCATCATAGTAGCAGCAGCATTGAAGGCTGTTTGCATCATCTGACTTGTTCACCATTAGTGCAAGACTGACAGATCTGGAGGAAGCGTGTACTTTTGCTTTGTTTTGTCTGTTTCCTCTTCTCACATGACTGGTTTTGTTGTGACGCTAGACGGGTGTTCCACTACATTATTTGTCATCATTCAAACATTATGAACTCTTGTTTTTATTTCTAGCTCCAATTCAAGACTGTCGACTGGAAAAAAAAAAATCTCCAGTATTTCCAATAACATGACATGTACATTGTTATGATTATTGTTAATATTATTATCATTATTTATTTTTTATATCCTCCCTCAAAAGCATGCACTTTAACACTAGCATAGATATATTAAAAAAGTCAAAGAGATGAACACTTTAGTGAACTGTCCCAACTCCCGGGGGTTGTGTGCGTTGCTCGAAGGCACGTGAGCAGTCCCTAGATACTAGTTAGAAAGCTGACAATATAGTACACTAACATCTGTAAAATAGGATGATGAATAACTTTTTTTTTCCCCCACAATGCTCTTCATGATAAAACAAGTTCTGAGTGCAATTTAAAATATATATTTTGTTTATCGCATCATTATTAAAGAGGTCATTGTTGCGTCCCAACACATGAAAGTTTAAAATGAATGGGAGCTATTTCCACCTTGAACGTGAAGAATAGTTTTGCTGAATCCATTCACTTTATGTTTACTAATTTCCCTGCATGCTCCTGGAAGGTAATTATGCTTTTATAACATTAAAACAGCATTTTAATTCAATTTGCCACACTCGTGCGTGCGTGACACGACTTCGTGCTCCCAGATAAAGCACACAGTCCTATAAATTCCCAATAAATAATCCCACAGCCTTCTGCTGGGGAGCGCAACTTTTCCCTCTCAGTGTCCTCATCGAGGACCTGCCTCATTACACGTATATCCGAACAACAAAACCTGCTGGTATCTATGTTTCCAAATTTGATTTCACCTCACTTTCTCCTTCGCCGACCCCCTGGTGGATTTTCCACTTTGTTTACCTCAAATTAAACTTCATATTGTTTACAGCCTCCCGGTCCCCGAACATTTTATAGCGTTTTAGAATTATTTCTTTATTTATTTTTTGTCATGATTGTAGAGTTGGGATTCATTTGAATGTTTCCCCCCTCATCTGCATGAAAATTATATAATTAACTTTTGATTAACCAGCTCAGTTGAGTCGGTTTCCCCCAAGCACGCTGCTGAATAGTACCCACCGCATTTTAATGACTGTTTTCCAATTGAGCTGCGACCTTTTTCATCAAAGAGCCACAACTGGGGCTAAACAGCGGTAGAAAATAATCACGGGCGAAGACAATGGCGAGGGCTGACGGGCGAGGATGTCATCCTTAAATATAACAACACGGATGAAAGCAAGCTTAGCGCACGTACAGTGGCGAGAAGCCAGCTGCTGGATGCCCCATTGTTAAAGCTGTGGAGGTCACTTCCATTGGCATATAGAGCGGGAGAGGACGGGGGGCTGAGAATGGTCCATTGTTGTGTGTCCTTGCTCAAAGGGAATTCCATTATGAAGGGCAATACATTTTTGATACTTTGATTTTTGTGCCACTCATTTGTTTAAAAACATATTTGTATCATGGCTGCAGGAAAAAAGAAGGGCAGCGACGTCCAAGGCCCCGCATTAACACACCTGCCAGTCAAGCAAGCATCCTATCACATGCGTAATATACTTCTCATTTCCCAGTGATTACACGCGGCTGTCCGTGTGAGAGGGGTGAAAGGAAAGTTTGACTGAAGCGCAGTGTGTAATAAAGTCATTTTCCAGGTGCTTGTTGTGGCTCTTATTATGAACAGAATGATAATTTCCCCAGGAGGAATCTGGGACTGCATATCAATTGAAGTTTAGTGTGGGTCTTACTATGTTCCCGCAGGCGATAGTCGAAGGCAAAGTCATCTTCAGAGAGAGTCTAAATGTCAGGGAGGTCTTCAAACACAGTTTCCCTGCCCAAGACTTACTGAAAAGTGTCTTTGGAAGATCTTGATACTGCGGAGGTGAGTTGAAGACGGACACTGATGGCTTAATGTAAAGCAAGCGATTTAATTGGGAGGAATATTTCCTTTTTTTTTCCTTCCACAAGATGCTCATCTTCAGTCCTGAGTGGCCAGTGTGTCCTGTCCCCCTGCCGCCACATGGTGTCACTCTTGAGCTGTGCGACTATGGACCGAGTTTGCTGGTTTGTCTCTCAGCAATTCCATCAGTTAAGTTGAAGAAAATGTAATTCCCTAAACTCTAACAAAGACTCCAATCAATCATATTTAAAAAAAATAAAGAAATAAAATAAAATAAATAAGAAGCTAATATCCCAGCAACAATGACAGATGGAGTTTGTGTTGAAGGCAAAAAAATTAAAACAAAATACTTGCATAGTAATTCCAAGAGTGCTTGTTGGCTGTTCGGAAATAATGAAAAAAGAAATGTGATCCATAGGAAGGAGAAAAAAAAATTCTTCTTATCTATTTATTTTTTCCTATTTTCCAAGTTAGCCCCGACGTTACCATGTACAGTCGCGCATCGGACTTCCTTCTCCTGCTCGGCTGGCAGGGAACCTTCCTGTTGTGCTCCGACTTCTCTCCTTTGATCAAAGAACAGTGTTAAAGCACTGGGAGAAGGAGGAGGTATGAAATATGAATGAATACAGCTGTGTTTTGATGGATATGTCTCAAAGTATCCCAGTAAGAGACTGCTAAAGGCCAGGAAATCTGTTTGTGTTGTGGAAATAGGCTCTTTCCTCGCTTGGTTCTTTACCAGCTTCATCTTTGGGTAGCTTTTCACTTCATATTTTAAAGATCCTTTGTTAGGAAACAGATCAACTCCTCATCTATGCTCTTGTAGGGAAGCGTTCCAAGAGGCCCTGGTTCATAAAATATATCATTAATGACACCATTTCCTTTGTTTGGTCTTGAAACCACCTTTTGAACATGCCGAGCCATGAGAGGAGGATATTTATTATTTTTCTGGGGTAGACCCAAAGTTCTCACAGATGGAATGAGATCTTATATGAGGTGATGGAGGCTTTGTCACTAGTTATGTCTGTGATTCCATTCCTTTTTTTTTCTGAAAAATCCCCATTGGGGAGCTGTGACTCATTTCTTGAAGTTGGAAGTTGATACTGTGGTGTAAAACTAATGCTCCCATCTGAATGGAGAAACTATCAGAGCTCACACAAATGTGAGATTTTGAGAGTCAGATGAACGTGTCTCTCACGTTAGGCTCCTTTAATAAACAAAAGATCGTAAAAAGAAATGCTCATAAAAACGCAGATATGAAGATCAAGGCTCTGCACTCTTATTAACAATCATTTAAAGAGTCTCGACGGTGATTTAGGAGGGTGTTCAGCAACAGTCCAGGTTTCACCTGGGACCCTTAAAAACTGAGTTAGCCCAAAAATGGATATTAATATTTTCATGAATACAATTTACCGTCCTTGATCCTCACACATCTCGCTGGTCAGAACCACCAGCCTCCACCAACATTCACTTGTCCGTCAGATCTAAGTGAAAACAGACCCCAAAAAAGGCAGAGAAAAGGTGCGACCCCGGTGGAGCCCAGGGCCCGTGCTGCCTCACTGAGGTTTGATTCCGGCTGCAGTATCCCACACTTCCTCAAACCTCCCCCCAGAAAGCCTGAAAAGTTCTGTATAATTTAGCCTTCAACAGCTGAAAAACATGACAAATCATTCGATAATTTCTTTTCCACTTAATCATGGCCAGGTCAAAGGGTGAATGGTTTCCTCGAAAGACCTTGAGACATTGCATATCATTACATTTTTGTCCTGAGCCAGTGAAACCCCCAGGAAATGCGGAACACACCTTGAAAGTGAACGTTGATTACTAAATAATTTCAACTTTGATCAGTAGTAGAAGAGCCTCTCCCTGCAGCTCAAGGAGATGTCACCCACTTCCAAAACAGCACTGCTGCTCACTACTTGAAATGTGAATATTTACACTTCATTTGTTTCATTTGGAGCTGAATATTTTAAGAGGACTCTCCACCATCTTAGTGTTGCCTTCAGTTAACATTCATGGAGCACTCAGAGACTGCAGACCTCAGCCAAGCAGCTCATTCCCACCCCCAATGTGGTTTTTGTCCTGTATTTATTTTAGTTTTCAACTTTGACGTATTATTGATTTCAATGAATCAGGTGGCAGTAGCGTCAACCCAGTGGAAAGCAAGTCAGAATGTTGGTGGAACTCATGCTCCAGTGTGGGGAAATGAGGCTGTGGCCAAGTCTACAGAATCAAGATGGAACAAAATCCACTGAATTTCATTCCTTTTTCGATTATCAACCGTTCCTGAAAAATTCAACCTAATAATGTTAACATTACTAAGATTTTCATCTCGGGCAGAAGCCGACAACCTCCTTTCTATGTAGCTGGACAAATGGTGTTGGGAAAATGATGTATCATGACTCAAGGTTGATGAGGTTTCATGAAACAGTGTCCTGATTTTCACAGGCCACCAGATGTTGTAAAATGTTGGGACTTGAACAACTCATTCAATGAAACCTGACATCATTTCTACACCAAGAGCGCCAGCTACAGGACACTCATTCATCACCCCTCCAATACTGTTTCATGATACCTCATCTACCCATCACTCGGGTTCTTTCTTCACTAATTTTGAAAGCGTATTTCAGATTTGTTTTTGTTTTGCTTGTCTCTTGTGATTTGCTTCCGTAAAGTGCACGTGGTGTGTTTATATTGCTATTCCAAAATAAAGTCATGAAAAAAGTGCAATGGAATTTTGACTTAATTGCTGACTCAGAAAAGACATGAAAGTGCTGTGTCACTCGAACTCTGAAAAGCATGTGCTGTTTGGTCACAAAAATATGCACTAAAATATATTCTACATTGAAGTAGAACAATGCTGGGGGAGGGGGTTACAAGTATGAACTTGGGGTCCGCTGAATACGACTCAAGCAATTGACAAGTAGAAAATTGCGACATGATGGGCATTCCAATTTATAGTTCCGTCTTGGAGCTGGGAAACAACTCCTTTTCCAAGAGGTTCGAAACTTTCTGACCGTGCTTTATTAGCCTCACTAATAGCCAAGTCCCCCAAAATGCCAGGATATACCTCTGCTGGGAGACAGGGCTCAGATCCTGTCAGAGAGGGGTCGCACTAACCAACTGTAATCTTCAGGGTACTCCACTCCCGCTGACCTCCATCTAAGGCGAGTTCCATCCCTCCTGCTTACCCCCGACTGCTTTGCTTTCCCTCCCCAATCTGGCCAAGTCATCCCACCTCAGCAAGGCCACCCTCGGCCCTCCCTCCCTCATCTTACCACCCCCGTGTGATACTATCCCCCAACCCACACCCCACCCATGCTCGCTCACGCCGAGTCCGGCTGGCCACAGCGAGGAGCATGCCTTATCCTGTGGAAACAGCAATTAGCATTGCGCGGCAAGCTGTGGAGGAGACCGGATCCCTGTCCACGTTTCAACCCCAGATCACGAGTCTCCAGCTCGACTTCAAGGCGAAGCATGCAATTAGCTACAATAATGATAATGTGTTGTCGGGGAACAAAGAGAGGCTAAAACAGACGACTGGTGTGAGGGAGAGTGGGGTGCTAATAGTAGGGGGGTATCCGAATGGCCCGCTGCAGATAGGAGACGAAATCAAACTGATTATCAAATGTATGATGACTTACATTTTTCCTCTAATTATCCGGGCCTTTTATGTGTAAACCAACAGTGAATTTTGCATTCAAGACAACCACGGTCCGTGATATTCGGGCAACACACTGGGGTCGGGTCTTTTATTTTTCTCGAAGACGCATGCAAAAGTTGCTCATGTGGCGTCACTGATGAGGAGAGACAAGGTTCTTCCAAACAAGGTTATTATGCCGATAACCTCAAATGGTGGACTGCATTAATTAAAAACCGTTGAGGAATGTGTGTGATGTTAAAAAAAAGAAAAACATTTTTCAATTATTATAGTGTTCACCTCTGCCAAGTTGCTTTGTCTGTCTGTGTCCAAAATGACTTGAAGTTAGACGGAAGTTTGGAAACAAAGGGTTCAATTTTTGGAGTGATCTTGATCTTTTTCTTTTTTTTTTCTCGACATCTTCTCAGGTGTTCCGTACACAAGCGACTAAGGGTTATGAGTCAGCGCTCTCACTAGAGTAACACGGCTATGATTGCCGCTCTAGAAATGAAGTTTTAGCTCCTTTATTGGCAGAGGTTTGCACTCCCTGAGTGCTTTTCTCGTTGGTTTTGCTTCCTGTTAAAAAGAATGATAAAGACATTTTTTGTCATGCTGTCAAGATACATCTCAGAACATTTTTATCTTCATTTTAGACCATCAAAGAACACATAGAAAATGACAAGGACTCACCTGTAGTTGGAAATTTGAAGTGTTCCATGGCACATATCACGTCTCGACAAAACACGTGGCACATCTGTTTAGACCAGGGTTGAGCAATTAGTGCCACAGTGGGTGCAAGTTTTTGTTCAAACCAAATCAAAAGGAGACCGTTTCACCAGTCTGCTGTCTTAAGAATCAGTTGTCCGTCTGGTGCTGCTTGTTTTAGCTGAAACCTCATTGGTTAAACCATGAGTGCTGGACTTGTTGTCACAGAAATTTGCACCACACCGGCCCTTTGAGGACTTTCAGGACCCGGCTGACCAGGTCAGGTTTAAACCAAGGCTCTACACTGAGTCTCAAGATACCAGAGCTCCAATTTTGGACTCATTTAAAATGAGTGTGCTTGAGGTTCTCCATCCCAGACTTGTCGTGGCTAATAGTCATCTGGCCACCGAAACTTTGGGAGACTAGTTTGGGATTGAAATCTAAAGACAGAGATGAACATGAAGGGAAAATTCTACCTTCCTCTTCTATTGTCCATGCTGTTGTACCTCTCCTGAGTAGGGTGAATGTCTGGTTATTTGCAGCAACTTTGACCACTACTGTTACTTACTATGTCAGTGGACTCTCTGAAGTCCCTCGAAACGTAATGCTCCTTGACCAAGAACTCAACGCTGACCTCCTTTAGTTTGCTTGTTTTAACTACCTTGTTGTTACGCTACGTGTCACCGTAATGACAGTCTCCTACTGTCCATTCCATGCCCTGCTTTCTTATCAGTTAACTGAGCAGTTGACTTAATTAGACTGTCAAAAAAATGGCTGCGGTGAGAAAGAAATGTGGTGTGGATGCTTGCGGTTTGATGTTTTACTATTGCAGATGTGTTGACATGGAGTCAAAACATGTTGGAAACAAACCACAAACCCAAAACCACGAGAAACGGCATTTCAACATGTGAGCCGATACAGTCAGGAAATAGTCTTGCTGCTTTTGTCGGAACAAAAAAAAGGAAAAAAGTGCGGCTCCGATTCTCTCCGCTGTGAGCAGAAAGCAGTCTCGCAGACTTACATCCAGAGGTTTATAGAGGATATTTTGCTGGGTGTTGTGCAAAACGAACTGTGTCCCCAGAGCAGCAGCAACTTCACCTTGGCGGAGTAATGCTGTGATATTCTGTTTATTCTTCACTCACTTCATTTTACTCAGAGGAAATCCTCTGGAGATGGCTTATCTTGGAGCTGGAACAGGTGCACTCTAATTTACTCCTATTGCTTGGGGAGCCCAGGGGCCCCTGTAGAGAAGAAAGTAGCGATGTAGCACACTCCACTGTAAAGCACAAACAGGCAGAGAAAGAGCATTTAATCGACAGAGAGGAAAACTGTATGCTTTGAGTGGAGTCGTATCATTTGGATGCAGAAATGTCTTTTTTTTTGTGGAGGAAAAAGGACAATTCATTTCATTTAACTTTCATTTGTTCAACACTGTTTACTCTGCTTGAAACTGTCATGCTACAGTTGGCAGAGAAGCGGATGACATGTGGGACCAGTTGTGTTTTCTCACCAGTCACTCTCGGAATATTGAGTTTATGGTTTAAATGTTGGTGGCTTTGCTCACTTTGAGCAGAGGGCGACTCGCTTGTGCTTTTACCGTCCTGATTGTTTAAGAGGCCATAATGGGAGTACTTTATTTACTGTAATTAATCTGCAGAATTATATTTGTAAGTGTGAGTCACTAGATTTGTATTGATACATTAAATACACCTACTAGTGGTAAATAAATATGAACACAAACATATATTTTTGATGCATCAATTTTGCTCACCTTGAGCGGAAATTAAAAAAAATGAAATTAATGTTTTGCCATATATTTTCTAGGTTTTTTTCATTTGTTCTGTTGCATTTAGTAATAGTAACATTAAGAAGAAAATGCTGGCCTCCAGTATTCTGTGCCTTTCATGCTTCTGAGGAGGGCAACTTGTTTGAGTCGTGAAGTTCAGCCTTCACCAAATGTTCTCACAGATGATGATAATGAGGTCATTTTGTGTGACTGTTCCAGGAGGGGACTTTATATTTTCAGTGTTGTGACTTTCCACATCCTTGAACTCACATGTTGCAACAGTTTTCGTCAACAACAGTAACATGAAGTCTGCTTCCTTTTTCTGTGAATATGAAGTTGAAGACACTCAATATTTATATTGAAAGTCTTACTTTTGGTTTGAATTCATTCATTTAAATGAGGCTTTTACATTGCTATGAGTTATAGAGACTGAATGACCTCAAATATGACTGATGAAAAATTATTTAGACTTGAATGCTGAAGATTTGTTGAAATAAAAAAAGAATGTTGTGTTTACAAAATAGCTTGGTTACTTTTATGGCTGATCAAAGTGTAATTGTCATGTTGTCTAAATACAAAATTCATCAAGAAAATTGTTGAGGATGAGAAATCAGAGCTAATATAATTTAATGTTCAGTTTGTTTATAAATTTTTTCATGAAATGGTGAATCACAATTGCATTAAAACAAAGCTGCAGTTGTCTGAAGCACGAACCACACTGAACCTATCGTGTTCTCCCACTGGTCACTCAGAACGTTCATGAGACTAAAGTGTGTTTTATGGAACGTCTTATAGCTCTGGCTGTGGCTAAAGTGCATAAATGGCCCCACTCTAGCTTGTTTGTTTTGGTAATGATACACATTTCTAACCAGGAAAGAAAGTTTGTTTCATCTTTTGCCCCCATTCCTGCTGCCAAAGCGCAAAGCTTTCAACTTTGAATTTACTCTTCAATTTTCTTTTCTTTAGAGAACTATGGTTTTGAAGAGTGGAGCTGGTATGTTATTTGTTCGGTATATTATAAGTCTGAATTCAGTCAGTATTTTTGTTTTGTGTTGCTTGTCTCTCGGGAATTATGCAATCAAAGCAGATGCCTCAAGCAGTCTCGAAAGCGCCCCTTGTGAATAAGAGAAAATCTTGTACACAGCATTTTTTGTATGTGTGTATGAGGAAGGGGGGCATGACAACAAAGCAAATATATGGCATTGTTCTCGCGCTATACCCAAACACTGCACCTTTAAAAAAAAGACAGACACAACCATCCTATATGTGTTCATTATTATTTGAAAGTCAAACCCTTTTAGTTGAAATAGGTCCACATTCAAATGCGGCTGATGAAGTGGAGATCAGTACGTACGCGCTGAATGATGCAACAGACGTTCAACTATTAATTCGCTGGTTTTAATGTGGAAAAAAATGTGTTGCGGGGAAGGTTTCACAACACACAAACAAACATTTCTCCTTCTGTAAAACTCCAAGAGACGAAGAGTTGGGCAGTAAACACAGCGCTACGCAGACAACAAGAGAAGGATCATATACACTTTTAATGAGTCTGCCTGCCCCGAGCTTCTATTTTAATCACCTTTCCGTGTGACATAATTTGCTGCAAGATTGTATATGCTTGAGGGACTTTCAGTTCATGTCAACTCAAGAGCATTTGAACCAATCAATACCTGTCTATCCTGTGGCACACTCATAGTTGGCCATTAGGAAAGAGCTGCTTAAAGTAAGCTCAGCCAATACCATTAGCCCTAGCCTAAGGGCAGTTCCATGCCTTAGTCAGGGTAGGCACCTGCCCCCGTCACCCCCACCTCACCCCCTTAACCCTCCTCACCCCTCCCCCTACCATTAAGAAACTCCCCTGAGACATCATTTGGACACATCGGCCAAAGAGCACTTCTTTATTCCCTCTCTTTTCTTTCCCCAGCTCCACCAAAAATCAATACATCTACCCTTTTTCTTATTTTCACAATTTTGCCTCAATATTATTCTCTTCTCTGCCAGAGACACATTGACTCTCCCTCTTTTTTTTTTTTTTTTTGGTCTTTTCATCTACAATTTCCTGTGACTAATGTCTGCACACCTCGTGTTTCGGAGAGGAGAGAATTGGAAAATAATTAAATTATCTTGTCATGGTGATATCGAGCCAAAGACTTTTTTTTTTTTTGTGTGTGGTCACTTTGCTTTTAGTCCTTTAACCCTTCGCTTGCCTGCTCTTTTCGATGACTCGTGCACTTTGTGAACTTTGTAGATGTACACAGAGAGGCACTGGTGTTTTTAATCGAGCCGCATTTCAAGTTCTACTGTAGAAAGTTGATATCCTGCCTTTATGGAGAGCAGCGAGAGTAATTAAAACACCCCAGCGGTTCTTCTATCAGTCACTAATCCCACGAGCAAAAGATGTAGCCACATTACTTGCTCAGGCTGCGCTGAACCTGGCCTCCAGGCACTGACTAACAGACCCCACATACAGACCTGACGAGGGCCGCTGGCTTTCTCTGGGCACAGTCTATTGACTTTTACTACCTTTTTTCTTTTTGTCAACCTGGCATGAGGGTCAGCACCTCCAAAGCTGAAGCCATTGTACTTTCAAAACAAACAATTCTCAACTGGTGCTTTGTGACCTAATGTGAAATATTGATGGGCTGATGAAGCTTCATGAAACAGTGCCCTCATTTTAAGCAACCAGCTTCATTAAGTGTTTCAAGCCAAAGCAGAGAGTGACTCCTTGAAGGCTCTGAAAACAAGGATGATGTTTCATGAAGCTTCATGAAAACAGAACATGGACTCTCTGATGAGCATTTCTATATGCGGCACATGGCTGACACCCACGAGATCTTAGAAGCATTTCTTTTCCACTGCTTCCTCCAGGGATCAAACCTATCTGAATCTCAGGCAATGCGACTGCTGGGAGGCCCAAATGGTGTGTGCACACCGGATAAAAAACACTCACCAGTCAACAAAGGTTCCAGAGCCAGAACCTTGTCTGTGTTAAAGGCCTGTGGGATTATCTGGTCTGCAGAAGTTGAGGAGGCTAAAGATAATGTATTTTCTACTTAGGGAGTGTGTCATATGTGCTGCTAAGTATTCGTGTTCTTCTATCATTGAATGCCCATGAAGATTTCAACTGTACTTGCAACATATACTTGTATTTTACTACCTGAATGACAATGAGATTCTCTCTTGCTACAGTCCCTCTGAAGTTGGGTAAATTAATTGGTACTTATTATGCTACTTTTATGTTCCCCATTGTGTACATGCTTGAAGAATAAATTTGCTTGTGGAAAAAAAAAAAAGAACTTGAAATTAACCCTTTGATTGCCTGCGGTGCTGCTTGCAGTCTGCACCTGGTTTAATTTGGACATTCATAATTCAAGTGACACGTCAGCAGTAAAATATCTCCGCAATTAAGGCAGAACTTCCCCTGTCAGTGTTTTTTCTCCAGACGGTGTCATAATAGCAAACCCCAGAGAGCCGAGCAGCATGTACACTGATACCTCCTGACTGTCTCTAATTTTTATTGCGAGGCCATGACTCCATTCCGCACAAAATGTCCCTACAAGAGCCAGAGTCCTCCAGTTATTGCCAGCCCTTTATTTCCAGTAGAAACAGCGAAAAAGGGGGTAGTGCCCTAAATCTTGGCCAGAGCTGTTTACGATAATAACTCTGAAGAGTGATAGCTGCTGGTTCCACAGCACTGGCGATTTCTGTGGCCGTCTGTATCGATCGCCGGCCCTAATGAGCAGCCGCGGAGCTGTGGCTAATGGTGTTGTGTCTGGTGTCCGCGGTAAACGCCCACGTTGAGATTATCATTCCCAGGGGAGACTGAGAAAGGTTTTGCCAGCCCGAGCCCTCAGGGTGCGAGCGACACACTTCAGGGGTCAAGGTAAACTATCAAATGAACAGCCAAGCCTTTTTCCTCCTTTGCTGTCAGGATCATAGCAGAGCACTACAAAGCAAACATTCTAGCAGTGCTGTGTATACACAAAACACTAAAACTAATGTCTGCTACGTCCTCCTGCCTGTTGCAGAATACTTCAAACACTTTTATCCAAATTTCTCCTCTATAGTTGTAAAAGCCATTATGAGAGCTTTGATGGAGTCTTCACCAAACTGCCTAACTGTTATTAAGAGACTTCGAATGAGAACTGGCTTGACAGACTGATAATGGCTTATTTGACTTCAGAGATCATCCTGGCACACAAACCCCAGCTCCCGTCATGTACCCATGGCAGTCATTGTCCTTTGCTATGCATTGCCATTCTGGCAATCTTGAGTGACATCCAACAACTTCAGCAGATTCTGCTTGTAAGTGCACACCAGACAGTACACAAAATCTTAAAAAGAAGAAGCGAAACAGTCTCATTGTATCGCAGGGAGCCGTTGTCGCCTTCATAAAGCGCGGCCTGAACCGCAACCTGCTGTCAACTCACATGTGGGAATGGCAACTCTTTAAGCTTTGTGGACAATTAAACCACAGCGAAAAATAAAGAAGCTTTACGACCACAACTGCTTGCTGGACCACATACACATCAGTATGTTGACGTGACTCGGTTTGGACACCGACCAGAGTGTTCCATGTGACTAGACATGCAACCTCCACTCGTTTTGAGCTCAGTTAGCTCCCTTTAAACAATGTTTTTATATTTAAAAATCACATTCAGCTCAGTTCTGTTCTTCTGCTTTTGAATATTGTTTAATCATTTTTTTAGTTGGTACCAGTAATTCTGGTAACCATGAACAAGTGGTTGATCTTGCCGCTATGCAGATGACAAGCTCCTCTTGTCTGCATCAACCTGTGGCATTTGTCACTGAATAGCTTCAGTCCAGAGAGTGAAGTGAATGGTTCTCAGGTAGACTGCTCATGTGACTCTCACAGGGAATGATTAGGGTTCTGTTTCTTGCTTGGGACGTGTCCTGGGATTTGAACGTTTCACTCACATATGAGAGGAGTAATGGTGCGTTACCAGTGAAATTCATGGAAGAACCTTGAAAAAGGAGCTGAGCCAAGGGCCAGAAGGTGAAGAATAAGAAATCAGATCAATGATTCAAGCTGCCAGTGTTTCCAACTTGGGGAAACTTTCATCCTTCTGTCTTTTGAAGTTCTACCTGGATACCTACCTCCAATGGACATCTTCACTCTAAAGCGGTCCTTCTCAAATAGTGGGGCGGGTCCCCCTTGGGACCATGGAGCAATGCCAGGGGGGGAGCATGTGACCTCAGAGAACATACTTTTTGGCCGTAGTAGAATAAAGTTTAATTTCAACGCACACTGTAGGATTAACCTCTGCGTCCCTGTGAGATGTAGAAACCCACGTGACAATAGTCAATATTTGATGCTTTCACAGTGAGAACGTGTTGAAAGTTGAAAGAAGAAGGGAAGTTGGAAGGTCAATCAGTCAGATCATTTTATAGGCAGATACGATTCTAAGTTTGGCAGCTTGTCTATAAAGTGTCCAACAGTAGTGTGGTGTTAATTTGATTTGAAGTTTTTTGCTTGGAAAAAAATTTCACTGAGAAGAAAATAGTTTCCGTGGAATCCCAACATTTATTTATTTTTAATAAATTGGTCATGGCATGTTTATGGTGTCTCTTAATAAAACATTTCAACAATGAAGTGCGATATACTCATGATAATGTGCTTTCATTGGAGGACATGCCAATTCAACAAGTATTGTCCTTGATGGTCGTCGACTCGGGGTGTGTGCGGTGCATTTGGGGGCCACGGTATAATGAAGTCAAGCCGATGCACGGCAACCTCTCTGAGTCATGCCCTGTTTGGAGTCACACTTCCTTGTCCTGGCAAATGCTGAGCATGTAAAACAGAACTGTCAATTATTCAACATGAGCAGGAGGATGTATGGAGTGACATGGGGGGTGGACAGGGGCCGACTGAGCCTCGGGCAGATAGGGGGTACCACTTTGATGTGAGTGTGTGGGCCTGCAGAGTTGAGCAAGGTGCACTGGGTAATCTCCGAGAACACCCTCTTCAAGTCTGCTCGCTTTCTTACCCCTCCCTCCAGTTCTCAGCCTCTCGACACCCTTCATGTCCTGCTTCGTTTAGCCATCTCTTGCTTCATCCCCGCGCACACACACACACGGGACACATGGACAATCCAATACGTCATTGTCTTTTAACCCAACAAGCGGCGGCAGCACACGTTCCAGATAGCAAACTTGTGAATAGTTGATTTGGGAGAACTAGCGCCGTTGCTGTGTCACAGAAATGGCATGACTCATTTATAGCGGGAAGAGTCAGAGTCCCGCTCTCTGGAGTCTCCTCTCGTAGTCATACAATAGCAAGCTTAATTACATTAAGTTTTGAGAGGAGAGAAGTTAATGGATGACATTTTGCTACACTGCGAGTGCTCCTTCCAATAACAATAGAAACCCAAATAAGACCTAATTAATATGCATAGCGGAGCCAATGAACTTAATTGTCAAGTTGCTTTTATCAACCTGTCAGAGGATTGACAATTAAAACAGCCGGCGTTAAAACTTTAATGAGAAGCAAGTAGAAGAGAGGCATGATGAGGGAACAAAAAGACGGCAGCTTCATCCGTCATGAAAGACACTACAAGACAACTACCCATTATTATTTCCTATCAGGATAAAACTATGCAAATCATATTATGCATTTTTAAATAAGGAGTCAATGAGTTATATTTTATTTATCGCATATACTCTTAGAATGAATATTTAACGCTGTTTTCAAGATGATGGATTCATTAGATCATTTAGTGTTATGCTGCTGCTTCTTTTTTTTTTTTTTTTCTCCCTCTCCTGCTGGCTACTCTTGCTGGCCGCTCTCCTGAAATTCACTCAAGTTCAACAAGTTCCAAAAGTCTACTTTCAAGATTTATTTCCTCGCAGAGCTGCAGCCGAGTTGAGATCACAGCCTGGACTTCATCTTTGGGAAAAACAGATTTTTTGACTCCTTTTTTTTTTTTTTTTTTCTCCCAACATTGACACCGGCATGTCTGTGTTCCAGAGGGGAGTCAAAACTGCTGACTCAATCCCAGTGCGCTGGTTGTTGTTCTCCCTTACAGATGTGTCCGTTAATAGGCCCGCATCCATAATCATTAGTGTGTCTCAGTGCACAGGTACCCGATGGGCCCCATGCGTCTGCCATTTGGTCTCGGTTCACTGTGCTCGCTTGCAGATGTGAGCGAGACACACACCTGCTCTGGGGCTCTCGAACAGACCAGCTCCATCCGTCACAGCTCACGCTACGCCCGCTCTGTCGGAACAAGGCCCTGGTTCCGGTCCAACAGCCCTCAAACTGTAGGTCAGCGGCCGTCTCTCGTGATGAACCCGCCCTACCATGAATCATCTCCTCCCGTCCCTTAATACTAACTCCAATCCATTCAACCCCAAACCACATCGCCCCCTTTCATGCTTCGCTCTTCCCTCAAACAAGCACCGGTGAGCGCTGAGACATCTCAGGTGAGCCAGGTAGAGGCACCGCCTTAAAGAGAGACACGGAATCATGATCTCCTGTGCCATGCACTCTCCTGACCTGAAGACATGGTGCACTCGATAAGAAAGAAAGATTGAAGAGGGAAATAAAAACCTTGGTGTCAGTCTTTCACGGGCATCAGGCCACGCTTCACACTACATTTGTTGATGTGTGCATGCATGTGCACGTCTCATGCCAGCCCGCCTCCCATCAAGTCCTAATGAGGCCAGCTGGCTCTGCGCTTGGACCAAACCAAACTGGAGAGACAGCACAGTCCTGGCTCTGCTCGCCATGTACACCCCACCTCCCTGAAGCCTCCCGCCCACCCTTCCTCTCCTCCAGATATCTTGGAGAACCATGGACGGCTGAGCACACACGGCAGATTTGGAATTGGTCAGTGTGTTTGTTAAAAAATCTACTGTCTCACTGATCCCTTGTTGGGCTGGAATTAGAAAGAGCGCAGCTTCAGCTGCGGACCTGTCTCCCTGGTTGCTTAGTGCTACGATGTTTTCTGCATCTACAACAGCGGTGGTGATGTTGAGGTCTGCTGCTGAACAGCGGAAAGGAGGAGATATACCCCGAGGCACAGTCTGGGGAATATTGTTCCTGACTATGGAAACTGAAATACAGCCAATTCTACACATACATACAGTAACTACAATATAAAAAAAAAAACCCTGAAAGATAAAACAGACTTCAGGCACATCAAACTGCACTTTCCTCAGACCAGCACACATTAGTATCTTCATTTCTCATTTGGCTCCATTATCTCGGAGCATATTTTTTATTATCCCGACGATCATTTCTTATTGGACTGGAGCAGTTAATTTCACTGCAGAGCAATTAAATCCATTTCTCGTTATTAACACGCATTATTGTTGATAAAGTCCAACGGGGTCTGCAGAGAGACTTGTATTGTCCAGGCTGTTACTTGGCAAACGGCTACCTCCATGTGGGTGAGTAATTCCAGTTCCCTTGACAACTAACAATATTATAAGTCTTTCCTCCACTCAAGGAACCGAGCACACTTTGAGCACTTCAGCATCTGCATGCAGCAGCGTTTGCCCTCAGTTTTGGCCACACACATCATGTATCACCGTCATGCTCAAATGAATACAAAAAAATTAGGCAAAATTCTGCCCCTTTTTTTGGCCTTGCAGCAAGCAGACCTTATTCCTTTTAGAGGTGAGACTGTAAAAGAGGCTTCTTTTTTTTTTGCCAAGGAAGAGAGACTAGACCGCGGGGAACACCTTAACAGGTAGCCCTGGGGTGCTTACCAGAGTTCGGGCAGTCAGGGGAAGAGTGTGGCTCTGGGAAACCATACCACCACTGTGCTCTCTGTCCACTGATTATGAAGCAGGTCCCAGACGGGTGCCTTTAGGAACCCCCCAGGCTACTCACAGCCTCCCTCTCCTCTGTTACAAGATCTGTCGCTGGGGGATTTGACTGAAGTGTGAAGAGGGGTGTATAGTGGGAGACGTGCTGAGAATTCTAAATAGGTATGTGCAGATTTCATTTGTTGCCTCTTTGTCAAGTTTTGTACTAGTTACAGGTTCGATCACGGGGGAATCCAGAGTTCATTGTCTTTGATGGATTGATTTCAGATCAGGTGAAATTGACTTGTGTATTCCCACGACGCCGCAGCCTGTCTCAGGTGTTTAGAGTCCAAGGTAGCTGTCCTGTTTAGTATGTGCAGCGGTGTTGAGTTATGACATCCCAAGCCGACAAGTTTTCCACTCCCTGCGTGAGGTCTTGTGTGAATGGGTGGGAAAACTCCTTAGAAAGTCCAAAAAGAAAGGCGGAAAAAATCATAACTAATGAGCCCATTTAGTGCTCAGCACCTGACTTTGGCCCGTGATCTCCGGGAGACATTAGAGGCAATTTGCCATCGACTTCAGGGCTCATGTCCCAAATGTTATCAATGAGCTTGTCAGGTACAGTCCTAACCTCCCTTTGTTTCTTCCAACACCCCCCTCTATACTCTTGTCCCTGAGCCTGCTCCCTGGGCCCCTGAAGAGGAACCAGCGGCACGATGTCACACACCTGTTTGGCTGGAGGCTGCGGCCCGGCAATGCTTGCAGCCGTGGGTGTCTCGTTGGCACCCCTCGCCTCCCCCTTGTCGCTGCCTGCTACGCCCCGTGGATGTGTCAAAATGGCAGATGATGGTTGGGGTGTGTGCAGCTGCTTGGAAAGTGGAGTGCCAAGGGCGCTCATTTCCTGCGGTGAGTTTTAATTTGCTCTGCCCGCATTTTCTGAAGAAGCCTACCCCCCAACACACATTCATCTACTCATATAAACACAGATTATACCTCTCTCTCACACACACACACACACCCGCACAAACTTTCAATAAACAAGCACACAAAAACCTGCTACCACCCAAGGGGGCAAAAGTCCCACAAGCCCAAGCAGAGGTGTGTGTGGGTGTGTATGTGTGGGATGGTGCCAGACAGAGTTTTGGAAATGCACTTCTTTTCTCCAAACTTGAATGAAACTCCAAACAAAAATGTGTGCTCAAATGATCTAAGTCACTCATGTACAAATCACTTCAGAGGTGTTCGACTGGGTAAAAAGAGACAAATCATGATACCTGCAGATAAAATATGCGGCGAGCAGCGTGAGGGGTCCATGTCTCTTGACATCTGCTGTGCAGTTGTCACTGGCAACTTAAATCCCCATTGATCAGACAGCGAGAGTGAATTTGTGTTGCTGTTTTTTTTCTTCCTTTTTCCTAACTCCCACTTTGCGAACAAACCCATTTTCACACGGGGCACACGCATATACCTGACAGTTACACCCAAACAAGCCTTGCTGTTTACTCGAGAACAAACACATAGACGCCAACCAGCAAATCTATTCTCAATACACACATCACCCCAGACGTAAAGAGATTCAATTTTCGCCTACCGGGAGTGTTTCCATTTTTTTTACGCAACAATTTCTCCCCCTTCCCTCCTGTGTCAAGACAGCTGCCTTTGATGTTAGCATCTAATATACAGGGCTAAAAAACTATAGTTTGCTGTGAGCTGACAGATAAAACAGTGCAAGACGCCATTACCCTGCAAAGCGGAATAATGAGGAGACCTGAACACACAGAAGACAGGAGCCCAGTTGAATTACCGTGGTCTCTCATCCAAGGTGGGAGCTTTTTGACAGCTTTCCAGGCAGCACAACACATTACCATACTGACGCTGCTCTGTAGTGCCAAAGAAAAGCTTTGATGAAAACATAACTGGGAAACTGGGAAATCTTTATACGTGTGTGAGAATGTGCATGGCTGCATTCGGGCGTGTTTGTGTGCACGCGTGGCGGGCGCGCACGCGGGTGAGCGCCCGTTCCCGGGCTCTTTTTTTTTTTTTTTTTTTTTTTTCCAGAGGCGTCTAACTACAAAAGCAGGACAACAATGACAAACCATGCAGCGTCAAGCTGCAACTTTATGTTCCCTAATTGCTAAGCGGCGACTGGATTCTTGGGTCGGCTCCTATTGGCCGCGACACAAGGGCTTATTTTTCTGATTTAAATTCTTGTTGATGATTCCGTTGCGTTATCAAAGAGTCAAATCCAACTGACAATATGTCTGAAAGAAAATTCTTCAAGTGGAGAGCAAAGCTGCCAAATGGATTCTGCCATTTCATGAATGCGGTTAGCTGGTTAGTTCTCCATATTCTAGCAGAGCAGGCTTGATGTTAGATCATTGGCAAGGACACCCTGTTCTGAGTTTTGGCACGGTACTGTGCCGCAGTATGCTGCTGACTCTGGGTCTTAACGACAGGCTAAACGAAGCGGGCGTTACGGCCCCCTGGATAGGTCATTACTCGTCCGTGGCCAAGAGCTAAACTGGAGCAGGGCTTTTTAAAGAGGGGAGCAGGTGTGTTTCACCATAGGGGCTGGAGCCGGCCCAAGACCAAACAGCCTTAACGGTCTTTATCTCCTTCATAATGAGGCCACGCTCTCCACACACCCGAACTCTGCCCACACGGGCGAGTGCTGGAGGAACCCAGACCCAGCCCTCCCCCTGGTTAAATAGTGACACTTTCAAAATGACCCATGCCCCGAGCAATAGAGGAACAGCGGCGCGTCACCAACGTCTTCAGCTGATGGAGCGATTTCTTCAGCCGTTTCCTCGCTTCAGAAGATGTTCTTGTTTAAAGGTGAAATGTTTAAATAACTCCCAGCAGCTGGAAAGATCGGCTCACAATGTGCGCACACGGGGTGGAGGGGGGGTGTATATGTACGAGCCGCTGCGTACGTGCGTGTGTCTGAGTGGTATTGTCCCTCTCCACTTTCACCTGTCTGAGTAGGTTCTCCAGTACGGTCCCTGCGCTCCCCACAGTCTTCTCAGCCCTGTCAGCCGAGTTGAACTTGATCAACATCAAACGGCATAGCATTCAAAAGTATTAGTGTTCTCTGTTGATGGGCCCTCTTGCTATCACAAATCAGTCCCTGAGCTACTTCATTATTTATCTCTAATTCATCAGTGTTGTCTCCTTGCACACGGGCAGTAATGCTCGCACACACACGCCGACTGTGAACACACACACACACACACACACACACACACACACACTCACAGTAATCTGTGCAAACGCTTCAGTGGGGCTTTTGTTTTTGTCATGTCCCATGTCAGCGTGGAAATTAAAAAGAGATATTTTTCAGGCTTTCTCTTTTTTTGTTGTTGTTAGATTTTTACCTTCCCCTCTGGTCAGCGGGTATTAAAGATGAGTGATTAGGCTCATGCTTGTACTTTCAAACTGCTGATTACGGCGTGGACCCGACAGGCCTCGTGTTTCACTCCCAGTATTCCGGGGATGTGAGCCTGAAAGTAGCCCCCATGGTGCCGTGATCCCTGACCTAGCGTGGGCGATCCCACCAGATGTGGAGTGTGTGCTGGGACAGTGGCAAGGGGCAGCTCGGTCTCACACGGGGAGGCCCTGTCTCCCCAAACTGCCACAGAGAGCATGGCCAGAGGGGTTCTGTCAGCACCGTTATCAATCATGCTCCCTCCCTGTCTCTCTCTCCCACTTTTTCTTTCTCTCACTCTCTCGTTCACGCCGCTTCCTTTTCGCGCTGTCTCTCACTTTGCTCAATTCTTCCCCATCCCCTGATCTCATCGCCGCTTTTGTTTTTCCATCACTTGCTCTTTTAGATATTCTCTTTTCCACTTAGGCTGCGGACTCCCTCTCGTCTTCAGACACTTACTGTACATGCCTTCAGACCCCCACTTATCCCTCCCACATATACACACACTTTAACCTTCCGAGTTTGACTCTTTTTTTCTTTATTTTTTTTCCTCTAATCTGTTTCACCCCTGCCTGCTTCTGCCTGTGAGCTCACATTTGCTCATTTTTTAACTTGTCCTTTAGATTGGCAGAGCAGATGCGTGAGAAGGACGTTTTTTCAGTTCCATATGGAATACTTAAATTGGAATTCATATTGGCGAAAACATCTGATTTTGCTCATGAAAGGACAAACAAAAACATTTGGGTGATCAGTTCTTTGATCATTGACAGCATGTGCATGAACATTTTTGCCAATAAATCATCATAACTTCCATTCAAATTTTACATCAAGTTGACATCACTGTTGCTTTCACTTGAACCACTAAACAATTTAAGGTGTAATAAGAATACATTTGCTGTGATTATTATTATTATTATTATTATTATTATTATTATTATTATTATTATTATTATTATTATTATTATTATTATTATTATTATTATTATTATTATTATTATTATACTTTTGAATGCAGCATCAAAAGAGAGAACATCTTCATTTAATAATTAATTGCCAACTGCTTGTCAAAACCAGCCAAAACATGAAACCTCATCCGAGTCTGTCTGACACATGCAGTCATCTTAGATAGGTCAGTATTCACTTCGGAACCACCAAATAACCTGAAAGCATGTTCATTCTACCTGTGGGAATTGACCAGAATTTTACTCCCAGTCATCAGTAGGATGGCAGATTATGTGTTGACGTCGCAATTATTATTATTTGTTTTTCAGTCTTCAAGTCTTCCAATGAATCCATGACAGCTAACATTGGGATACTAAACTTAGAAACCTTCAAAAAAATTTTTTTGAATTTTTGGAGTTCCTTTAAAAAAATAAAAGTGTAGTCTCACATGTGCATAAGACATCACTCATGGTAATATTATTCTGCTATAAACCAGTAGACATGGCAGAATGTGTTGACCATAGGATGAACAACAGGTGATTCACCATGTGCACAAACTCATGCCACTTTCTTCCTCGCATCCTTCTGTCTGCTTGTGTTTCTGCCAACTGCTTACATCATTATATATATATATATATATATATATATATATATATATATATATATATATATATATATATATATATATATATATATATATATATATGATTTTGGATGAAAACATCTCAACATGGACGGAAATGAGCGACTTGGCGGAGGTCTGCACTGTCACAGTGTATTTGGAAGACTTAAATAAACGTCATATTCCTCACCATTGTTTGGGTGGCAAATTGTCTTTCGCAAAAACATTTGATATCTTCCCCAAAAAGATGAATTGAAGTCATTATGTTGAGAGAATAAAGGGTCTCACAGTCTTCTTGTTCATGTTCTAGCTCTTCTGTACAAATGCCAGATGTACTGGTGCAACATTAACCAAACGCTCAGCATTTCAGGCAGAATCCCATGGTGTCAGTCTGGAATTCCTGTCTCCTCTCTTTGGGGGGCTATTTTCCGGCTTCCATGTGGTTCATCTAACAGATCTCAGAGTGAAATAAAAAGCAAGCAGCGCCAGTTTTCTTTCCCAAAAGTGAGATGGAAGAGGGTGTCCGTGTGCCCTGTAATGGACTGGCAACCTGTTCGGGCCATCCCACCGCCACATCCACTGCTCTGATGTGTGCAGCCCTGGAGAGGCAGGCGACGATAAATAAAGTCCACCACAGTGTTTACACTTGCAGTCAATTATATTCAAGTTTATTTTCTTGTTCGGAACAGATAAAAGGCATGGAGTCTGTCATCACATGTATTGAATGTATTAGAAGAACATGAGGTGCTTTAGTTTAACATGAAGGCAAAAGCATTTTGAAAAATCATTCCCTCACTAAATCCGAGTGGATTCCGTTCGGAATTAATTTGTGTTTTTATCAAAATGAAACGACGTGTGTTCAACAAATTAACGTTGGTAAATGCACCGACAAACCAGTTGTTGTTTGTTTGACTCATCAAGTGATTAGCGATGCTCTTTAAAAGGAGCAGGAAGCGGCGGTCATGATGTGAGCAATAGGTGCCAGTTGTTCCTGCCATCCGGCGCGAGGTGTTTTCTGACACATGGCACTTTGAAGGGCCTGGTCCCTCCTATCATCACTGCCATCCTTTACATCTGCAATCAGGGCAAATGGGTTACAGCCAGCACAACAGGCAACAACTAAATAAACAACATACCTGGGGTGGATCCCCTCCAATTCCGGACTGCCAGTCTGGCTTTGGTGCATTTTTAAAACATCACTAGGTAATTGAACTCGAACGTTCACACTGACACATTTGCATCGGGAAAAGGAGGGGGCGAGGTGGGTGGGGTGGGGGGGTCGGCGTAAGCAATGGAGCAGCTGGTACGCACCAGTACGACTCCGGCTCAACCAGTCCTGACTTCATATGTAGCACTTAATTGGTTCCCAAGGCAAGAATGAAATATTTAGCTCGCACGTCCTTTAAAATGCGATTGATTTTGATCTGACAGCTGTGCCTGTCCCGCGCAAGGGAGTGAGAGAAAGAGGAGAGGGTGAGGGCTGTCTGGGCTTGTTGCCTGAGAATAGTGCGACAACACCCACTCAGCCACACACAAACACCAGCGTATAGCCACTGAACGTAAAGGATCACTCATGGATGCCATATGCTTTCAACTGGAGCTTCATTTGAAGCCTCTTATTTCTCCTAAAAGATGCTGCAGCTGCAGAGAAGATGTGCACGAGAGCAGTTTCTATCTGAGGAACTTTAATTGAATGTACGTCAGTGTTCAAATGAAGGCCGTGTATTCTTTATTATGGCATGTATAGTGAGTGTGAAGCTTCATTTAAGGGCGGTGTATTCTACTAAAATCTGCCCCCAAAGTTTAAATCACAGGAGATCAAACAGAGGTTTTATCAGGTCTTCTTTTAGAACAGCTAAACGTGATGTACCTTGATAGGAATTTTCCACTTCAGTATCATTGAAGTACGAGACTATTTCCAGAGGATAATTTATGATTTACATCGAGACATGTAGGTGGACCTTTCAAGGGAGGAAGTTATTAACTACCATTGTGAAAGTTGTGATGGCCTGGAGGCAGAACTTCATCTGAAAATAAATATGTCCAACACTTCTGAATCTGAATGTCACTCTATGTCACTCAAACTATCAATGATAAGGGAAGTAAATCTGTGTTCATAACGTTGCCCAGCATGCTTGTCAGTGACCTATCTCCATTTAGCTTGAAACACGTCGAGGAACTTTTTTAAATGGAGTTTAAATATTTTTGGCTCTAATTCAATCACCTAGAATGCTACAAAGTTTTAAAATGTTTCGCTGAACTCAATCACCAGGGAGGGCAGTGGAAATGCACACATCTACATAAGTTTTAAAACTGCAAAATTGAGCTTTTATTAAATACAGATTGATATGATAAAAAAATATATGCAGTATTTGAATAAAAACATGCGATAGTGAATGAGCCAATGTAAACAAAAAGAACTGAAAAGCCTGATTCAGCAAAATCAGATAATGAAAAAAAAAAAAGCCCGACATGAGACAAATATGGGCTCCATATTTCTCCGCCTGCCGACCAATAAGGAATCAAATTGGATTAATGTCACTAATTGTGTGACAGAAGCGCGGTGTGGTCACGCCATAACATGATAGAAATGCATTAAATGGAGACCTGCGCGGGATCCGTGGCGGGGGGAACCTCCCCCCTGTCAAATTGACTAAGCTGCAAATTACGTACAAACGGATATATCCTTTATATAACAGGCGTGATTTTCTCCACTTTATCCTACCTGTCAAGCTCAGAACATCACAGGCTAATTCTTTATTAAGTGAAAGGGCATCTGGGACCAGATGATCCAATTTAAGTACATTGGGCAGAATAGAAGACTAATTAAAACCCATATTTTTACATTATTAATTTTGGAACTTCACTTTTAATGAATGTGAAATGACAGGCCTTCCATTTATACACACATACTCTTTGGGCTGCGCAACAAGGGAATAAGAGTTACGGGTACACTGCAGGGGCTGAGGAGAATTTTTAAGCATCCATGACAGTCTTAATATCAAAGTTTAGACAAAGGTGTGTGAAGCTAACTTTGGCAGTGTAAATACATCTTTTAATTTGCGGGGCTTTTTTTTTTCCGAGGGGGGAGCTGACGTGGAGGCTTGAGACAAAAAGAAATAAGGACATCTGTAGCCGCCGGTGCAACTTTGTCATTTAGCCCTCATTCTTCTTCACCGAACCTGGAAGAGAGAGGAGGGAGAGAGACGGCAACATGCCGTGTAATGATCTGTCCTATTTCCTCTTCTTTTTATTTTATTTTTTTTTCTTGGACCGTCATCACCCCGATTCCTCACTCATGCCCCCCCCAAATAAGGACGTGTGATAGAGTCACGTCAGCTGTCTGAGGTGACTGATATCTGCTCTAGATAAGACTCTTTTTTTCTGCAGCTTGTAGGTTTAGTCACCGAGGTTTAAAAGTTTAAATATTGAAATACCAGACATATAAAAAAAAAAGAAAAATATTGCAAATATTTTAAACTTTTTAACCTCATATTTGTGGTTTTATATATATATATACACACACGCTACTAAAATACATCATTTGTTTAACTAGGAACAACAAAATATTAGAATAATATAGCTTTCATAAGTGAGAACAATATATACTGTAGCCCATGACTGTGTAGGAAAACTGAGACAAACGCAAAGGTTGGATTCATATATAATGAACATGATTCTCTCAATGCTCCTCTGGTTCCCCACGGGCTAATGCATCAATGCCTCCTCACATCCACGAATAGACACGAGTCATAGGCCGGGGAGTTTATGAAATTGTGTCAAATATACAAAACAGCGATGTTTAATGGCATTTCTCTTTCACACCAAGTGACCCCGGCATGGAAACCAATCTTTTTTTTTTTTTTTTTTCCTCCGGTTTCAGGAAACTCTTGGAAGGCAAAAGCAACATCCTGAGTTGGTGAGGAGACAGGAGAGGTGCTGACATGCCGACAGGCAGGGGATCCTGGGAAAAGCCACAGACAGGAAGAGCCTGACTGACTTTGACCCCCGAGGTCAAGGCTGGGGGCTCGGCAACTGAAAGATGTTTCCAAGCCACACTCAGACGATCAGAGTTTTGCAGGAAACAACTTAGAAATAGCGAACGCTGTGAAATGCGGGAGATCTTTTTATTGCTGGCTCTTTTGTTTCGCTCTCTGTGACATAAAATGCATTTTGGCCCTGAGCTATATTTGACTTATTTGTTTGAGGGTTACTGCGCGTAATTGAGTCGAGTTCAAGTCCCAATTCAGCAGCTGCTGTGGATGTGCAGCGACGGGTGGAATTAGAGATGATGAGAAAAGTGGAGAGCCTTTGCGAAACCAGCAGATACAGCGCACTCCCGCTCACATTTCTGACATGTGTTTTAGATAGACTTTTTTCGACTTTTGCGGGCAGCGGGTCCCTGAAGGCCCTTTACGGTTCAACCAAATTGGGTGAGAGGAGATTGTCCTCTCTGCACTCCTACAGGGTGACCCATAAATCAAGGCGTCCATCCTTTGTCACACCCTTGTCTATCCAGCTCAGGCCAAGCGGCATACAAATTCTGAATTTTTTTACGGCACAAATGTATCCATCAGCTCCAGCGAGTGGCCGCTAGCCGCCGAGGCGATCGATGGGTGCGATGTAGACTCCCTCTTGGCCCGTGTGCTACTCTCCCTGCGTGGGAAGGGGTAAGAGGAACCTCATTTTAGTTGGTTTTAGCCTCGGGCCACCACTGTGATTTTACCCCATGCTCCTGGCCTGACGTCATTAAAGATGCATGATGATGGATACCATGAATTCAACCTCTCCAAGGGGGTTTTGAGGTAGAAAAAAAAGCCTCTTGCTTGTTTTTCAGATCACACTAAGAATAAATCAAGACTGTTTAAATGTGGAGGTTGCAACTGGATGCATGTGACTAATCTCTCAATGCACATCAGAGGAGACAGTAGTCATGTGTTTAACAGTGAGGAGGCATGTTTCGACCAGTTGGTGGTGCTCCTGTCACAGTAAATCCGCAGTCCCTCTCCGCTCGTCCTTCTCGCCTGCTCCCCAAACTCAAGTGAAGAAACTGAAGACAATGATGCAAAATATAGATTGCGTAGCAAAGCAAGTTTGAGAAATCGTTGCCTTTTTTCCCCCCATTCCATTTCAATAGAAACTCGTATTTTCCTTCACTAATTTTAGATTCTTTCACTCCCACTTTTCATAATCTGAATCCCGTCTTCTCCTCCCTCTACATGTATTTGTTTATCGAGATGATGGAGGATATTCATGAGGCCAAACAAAACCAAAGTCTGGTACATTCATATTTATGTGCATCTTTTCATGCACATTTGCGGTGGATAATATTGTTCTTATTATTTTTAGTTTCATTGGTGAGAGATATTTAAATGAAAGCAAAAGTAGAAATTGAGGCAAATAAATTGAGATTGTTGAAAAAATGTACATAAATCGCATTTAAATTAATTATGATTTAAGGTGCTATGGTTTATATTGATTTAGCATCGGATTTGAAATTATCAGGTTATTTAAATCAAGCCTTTCAATTCACGTTTGGATAAATTGTTTCAGGAAACAAGAAGAATGTGTTTTGTGGAAAAAATATGAATAACAACATAATATATTTTTAACAATTATTAGGGGCAAAATGCTATATTGTGCTTAATAAAAATTAATGAGTAACATGAAAATGTGTAAATGATAACTTACATTAAATTAGGTGTACAGTATTATTTAAAAGAAAATGTTTACTAAGAGAGCACACTTTTTAAGACGATGAAAGAGTGAAAACTTCAGTCGCCCTCTTGTTACAGTGTAAAATTCAACAACACTTGCCCGGGCTTTTAAATGCCGTTGGAGGTTTACTGCTGTGTGTGTGTGTGTAGTAAAGTGTGTCGCCAAAAGGGACTGACAGGGGGGAGACATTTGACAGCTGCGCTCCTCAGGTTCAAAGGTCATGTCAAGTCCTGGATGAACGCAAGGTAAAATGGCCTGGTCAGTGGGTATCGTTTGGCTCCACCGCAAACAGAGCTGCAGTAATGGGACCCCAGTCATGTGTCAGAGGCTGCAGGAAAAAGTCAAATACCGAGAGGGGACGTTCAAAGCCCTCGACCCCCCCCCCTGCACCCCTCAAAACAAAAGGGAAAGTGAAAGGAGTGAACTTTTCAACTGTGGAATACATCGCTTAAAGGTGTCATATGCATTACATCTTGTTGGATAGCATCCATTATCAGTCAACACCTCTCTTTTTCATTCACTTTCTCCTCCACTTTCAACATCCCACCCTTCCCTCCACTACTGCAGTTTCCAGCATCTGCGTTAACCGCCGCGGCCCCTGCCGTCCCTGCTGGGGACTAGGATCCAGCCCCTCACTGGAAGACCCTGAAATAAGGCCTTTATCAGCCAACTCCACACAGTATCAGGGGCCCCCCCCACTCCTCCAGCAGCCTGTGATGTGAAGGAGAGATGGACGGAGCGACGTGGTCCTCTGGTCGAGCACCAGAACAGGATTCAGCCCATTGTAGCATTCAAATTAAGCAGGCATCAAAAGGGAAGAGGAAGCTGTTGTTGATGTATTGTCTCGTGTTATTTTAACCGGCTTAACTCAAGCCTCTTCATGGTGGAGTGTTGTGGTGCTGGATGCCGACAATGATAAGTGCTGGATTCTCTGTTAAGACTGCTAAGCTGCTGTGCTGGCTGAACGCGAGGCTGCAGCTCTGTCGGCTGTCGTGGCTGATTTTGGCTGCGCTCGAACCATTTCAATAGGTTACCAAGGGTTTATCCAGTCAAAACCGCTGACTTGGCTGTCCATGTACAAGGCTCTTCATGTCACCAGAGGGACTTCTGTTCATTTCATAATGCTGACTTTTTTTTTTTTAGGAGATTAGATGGGAGAGGAAGTGCAAAAAAGAATAAATAAACTTTTTTTTTTTGGTGAAGTTTTAAAGTCTTTCACTTTTTCAGAATTTACACTTTTGAACTCAACGTAGCTAAGGACATTAGGAAAATTAGCATTCCTTAAATTACTCGATTTAATAAAAATGTAATTTGTGATACAAAGTTGAATTTACCCTAATATTTTATCAAACAATCTAAAATAACTCAGAGTGTGTTACATGTTTACAAAATTGCTAACAGCTAACTTAAAAGTGATGGATTATTACGCTAAATGCTACACATAAAGTTGTATTTTAGTTATAAAATGTAAAGATTTTCCCAATATTTTCAGCTGTACTTTTGCAAAAGTTTGAATCGAAACTGAAGCAAATGAATTTGAGCAACAATGTGACCTCTCCACTGTGCCGTCTGGTGTAAACATTTGGATCCATTGCGACTTTAAATCATAAAAATTGACAGGCAGAGATACGACGTCGATATCTACGAATGCGCTTGTGTAACTCTCATAAAAACCAACAGTCCTCATTTTAATAACTACGCCAATAACATGTAAATAGGTGCAATAAACACCCTTGCGGATGGGAAATATGTTGTGTAGCATTGCCTTAAATCGCTGCGCTTTATTCACCGGCTCGCTGAATAATGACCGCGCCAGGACGGTTCAGTCAGCTTTGAGTACTTGTGAATAGCTCTGTCCATTCTGAGCTGAAAGCTGTCTATTTAATTTCTCTCGTCTGTCCTCAGAGCAGTAGCTATTAAGTGCCTTCATATGTCAGAGCCGTGACACCTCCTCCATTCTCTTCAGCTTGTTTAAGCGTGCCCCTGCATTGTTGCCCGCCGTGTTTGACGTGTTAATAGCTTAATAACGTAATCTGGCAAATGATGACACCTCATCACAAAGACCCAGGCCAAATGTTTACAAGAGCAGCCGTAATATATGATGACAGTCATCTGAATAAAAATGAATTTATTGGCATGGTCTCATTTGCAGTAAATTTTCACTTCTTCCATGCACAACTGATGCTCGGCGGACACCTTCCTTTGCTCTCTAGCTGTCTCATTACCCGGCCTTTCAAGTGGCGGGAGAGATGGAGAGGAAGAAGATGGAGAACAGGGTGTGAGAGAGAGGAGGGAGAGTGAGGAGTCAGAGAAGGCAGCGCTAGTCTCAAAGCCATTTTCCTCTCTATTGTTTGCCGCCGAACAGGAATAATAAAGAAAGAGAGAAGTTCACACCGATTTCAAAAAAAGTCTCACTTCCTTTTTGACAGATGTGGTGTCATCTTTGCTGTTTAATTAAAAGGAAATGGAGGTGATGATGGCGACACAGACGTGATCTGATATGATAATGTATTTACAATCATCAAGATGAGCGTCATTAAGGATGTGTCAAGGACAAATTCATTGTGGGATTTGAGGTCCTGAGCTGTCAAGTGTGTTTTTCTGAGGCGCCGGTGAGATTGTCAGGCGGAAGCTGCGACGATGACACTCACAATTAATAATTTGCTAAAAGAATGTGATTGAGTTTTTGTCAAGGCGATTTCTAAAGCCCCGAACATTCATACCTGCAGCCGACGACGGATTAAAAAAAAAAGAAAAAAAAAGGGAAGACCGAAACAAGAGACAAATACCCTTGATACACGTGCTATAAGGGCTTCTATTATTAAATGACTTTGAATTATTTTACGCATGCCAGCTTGAATTTTTCATAAGCCGGCGTATGGAAGCTTCATCAAAACAAATGGTTCCATTTTTGACAATTACCACAACAATCGCACCCTTCTTTGGCCGCACCTGTTTGAGAATGAATAATTTGAAGTCATTTTAATTGCTTATGTGACAGCTAATCATCAAGGCATTCATTTATTTATCGAGCTTCATTTGAACTTCCTCCTTAGTGATAACATATCCAGCCGGAGTCTCTGGAGGAGGCAGATCCTGATTAAACTGTAGCAACCTCCTTCAGTATTATGCAGATGCCACGGAGTCAGCCCTGGAGTGGCGCTGGTAATAAGATGTATGATCCGCGCTAAGTCGAGATGAACCGTCAATTGGTCATAGCAGTGAAATTCAGGGCGAGGGAAGGGGAAAAAAAACAAAAAAACAAAACTTGTTGATCTGCTGGAAACTTACATCAGCTCTCACAGGAGAAGGCTGCCTGCTCTAATTGTGAATAACTTTGGTTTAAACACTTCAAATGTGCCTTTAATCATCATTTAAACGTGGAACGCTGTCTTTGAATCCGGATCAACGTTATGGATCGAGTTTTAATTGGTATTGAACAATGGCGGTGTTGGGACCTGACAGCAAGATGAAGCAGATTTGGAAGTTTGCGTGTCCTCCCTGCGCTTATGTGTGTTACCTCAGGACACTGGTTCCAGGGAGGGCTCAATCCAAAACTGGTACCGGAACTGGCAGAAACTGACTCGATACCGTTTACTTGTGACTCAGAAAGTTATTTGTCATATTAGAAGATGTGAACTGCTTAATACTGACACCTAAAAACGCCACAAGACTGAAGTTGAGAGCAACTGCTTTGGCTTGTAACGTCATGGACAAGACTGCAGCATGACAAAAACACTGAAATAAGGAAACATACAAAACAAGGACACCAGGCCATAGGTCACAAATGTGCTACCCATGTGCACCAGAAAGCCTGCAAAGGCAAAAGGAGTAGCACATGGGCCTGTTTATAATAAATAAAATCAAACAACAAAATACAGAAAAAAACCTGATGAGTGTATTACAGAAATATAATTCTTTATCCATCATAATATATTATCAAATTATAATTTTCAAGTGTGTAGCTCTTAGGGTCACTCATTGCCCTTGGAGTCGGTCGCATTTGCAAAAAGGTTGGTGACCCTTGTACGAGAATATACCCCTTGTTTAATGAACCAGTGTAAAATCAAAAACACGTTGTGGCATGTCACATAAAAAGAAACTGAGAATATTTGGTCTTATGGATCAGATCAGACAGGTTCTTTAAAAAAAAAAAAAAAAAAAGTCCAATCCAGTCATTTCGTCCTGGATTAGACCTGATAACCTGAAACCAAGAACCAATTGCTGACCCTACATACAGCAGTCCAGTGGTGCAAATGTTTACATCTAGTTTGCTAAATAGGCCTGGCCACATGATTCGGATGTTATCAGTCTACGTACGTACAGACATTTTCCAACGTACATGTCGTCTATTCAGGCAGGTCGTGTCCTACTGACTTGGTACAGCTGGCTATGATCTCCCCATTTGGTGGATCATGGATTGTACAGTGAGTGTTATGGGTGAGGAGAAGACTACCTAGTTTTTTATCCACAAGGAAGTCATTCTCCTTGGAGATCTCTAGAAGGTTAGGGAAAGGCGCTCGGGTTGTATACCTTACCCTATAGCATTGTATGGCAATGTGCTTGCCCCAAGTATTTTAGCCAAAGTGGATTTGGGTATAGTCCCTCTGCCAATGATGGAAATAAATAGCAGATTATGAATCGATGTAAGTACTGTGAACTGCATTCTATGTCATGAAGAACAGATTCTCACCATAGGACTTTTGTGTCCTAAGTTGACGCTGAAGTCAGCCATGTTGGATGTTGACGTGTGGTTGTTCCAAGGGAGTAAAAACAATTACCTTCCCATGTAGCATTCCAGGCGGGGGTGTGTGGAGCATGTGTCACGCATGGGGGCGCATGTAGATCAAAACCACCCTTGTGCCATGGCTAACCCGAACCCCAACCGCATACTTCCTTTGCTGCACGCCACCCACGGCCTTTAGCATCAATATAGGACGTAAAAGTGCACTTTCGCGACGTCAATATAAAACGCCGTGAAGTACAGCGCCCTGATCTCACGGCTTCCTCCATGCAGTTGCTTTTTTTGTGCACAATCCTGTGATGAACGTTTGCACATTCAGATGCCAAAGACAGGAGACCACAATGATCCCCAAGATTATGTTCATAGTATAGTAACAAGAAAAGCACTCGTGATTTCAAACCAAAATGATTTGGTCACTCACTTCTTCTTCTTCTGTGAGGTCAAACCTTTCAGTGTAAGATCTGAATTAAGATGAGGCGAGAAAAAGGGCATCATCTTGGAGTGAGAATTGGACTCTGCCCCCCAATATTTATGAGTGATACAGGTATGTACTATGAAAAAGGCTACTAAAAAGCAGTATCCGGTGACTTCACCTTGCGTGTGCATGCTTTGTTTGCTGAAATTACTGAGTGAAGGCTGTCGACGAGCTCCGTGTTCACTTCATTAAATTTCATTAAAATTCTCCACATCCTTGTGCTCTGGGTGGCCACGGTAAAATGCCCTGAATATGGCGATAAAACTAGAGGACCTAAATCAGGGCAGTGGATTTGGGTTTCGCTATGAAAGACGTTTCATTTTTAATCCAAAAGACTCTTCAGTTCTGTGTTGATGCCTTTGGACTGCCTTGCACCTCTAGATGGGTCAGCGTCCTGTTGGACATGCTCTTCACTCACATGTCTTTCATCTTAAGCGATGGTGTTGCTTTTGAAGAAGCCTTTTGGATGAAAGGGGAAATGTCTGCGATATCTGAATCCAATTCAGCTGCCCTATTTAAATCCTGTGGATGAATGAGGACCTCCACACATGTACTGCAATGATGAAAAGAAAAAGAAATAGTGGAAGTATGTGGCCCCATGTAAAGAAAAAATAGGATTAACAAGTTGCAATAAATAGTGCAAGTGAATCCGCCCAGAAAATACCTGCTTTGGAGCCCAACCTGGGGTCAGTGTTAGCAAACATGAAGACTATCACCAGCGCTTCTTTAAGTGGAGAGAAGTAAAAGTTTAACTCCCCACAGAAATTGGATTTCAATTTGAGGCTTATGCAAACATTCCAATAATCATCAAGTGGCTCTAAAATATCAGTCAAATGGCAGCGACCAGTGGTACTTGTCCGAGGGCCTAAAAGTGCTGCAGAAATTTCGTGAGGTAGAAAGTACTTGGCATCACCCGAACTTCACACCTATTGAGAGTTTAGTCCCAAGTAAACCTGGGAATCTAACTTCAAGCGTTTCAAACACTGGGCCATCTTGCTTGGAGGCGGCAGCACTTAGCACTAAATAGTTAAATGGAAAATAAAGTGCCATATTATAAATCAACTCTTCTATGGCTCACATTAAACAGGGTTCTTAATGTTATGCCACACCAGCCAGCCCTTGTGGAATGTACCCTGAAAATCAAAGGAGAAACTTGACAGTCTTGAGTTATGTGACCAAACACAGAAACTGAGGAACATCTGCCCCAAACTCTCAGAGAAGCGGAGCATTAGCCTGAATGTTTCTAGCTGCTGGTGGCTCATCTGCAGTTGGTGGTGTGCCGGGATTGGTGCGATGGCTTTGGGGAAATCAGCCACTGTTCTCTCTCTCTGGGTCCCAAGCATGGCCATTAACTGACTGCCAGCAGCTCTGGGAAGAAGAACAACAGATGCCAGCTACTGAAAAGCCTCCAGCTCTTCAGCTAAACCAATCCCAACTGAGTCGGGACGGGCCTCTGTAGATTTTTGGACATACAGCGAACAAATGTGGACATGAAAGGGGGAAGAGAAGGGCTGTTCTGGAGGTAAAGATTTGTTAACCCTCTTGAACTTGACAAGAGACGGGACTGAGGCACAGATTAGCCCTCTCAAAGCCGGCTTTTGCAAAAGGTTGCCGTGTGAATACGTCTGTGAAGTGTGTGTGTGTGTTAATGTGCCTGTGTGTCTGTTTGCCCAAATTTTTATATGTTTGTGCAACCACGTTAGTCTGTTTGCAAACATACGCGCACTGGCTGCCGTTATATGACACTGGCACGTTAAACACTGAGTAATTACTGCAGTGAAATGATTTAATTATAATGTAATTACGTTCCATTTCTGCAGCGTTATCATGTCACGCAGAAAAGATATTTCTCCTGTCAAGAGTTTTCACTCAGCTCAGGTTCACTTTCAGTGCTTTTTTTCTTGAACCAGCTTTTTCAGTTTTTATGAAAATGTAAACACACAAATAATGTAATTGAGACAATGGCACACCAGGAAGTCATATTAATGATGCTTTTTTTTCATTTTCTAATATTACTTTCACACCTAAGGCAATCCATGCAGGTTGAGTTCTGGTTCCGATCTGTGGGGCAAAAGCCATTGATTTACATATAAAGTCAATGTAAAAGTGCGATTACATATGTCCAACTGTCCACACACATTTCAGGTGACATTTGTTGCACCAACACTGAAGCTGAACTATCTGAAGACAACCAGAGCTCATACTTTACAATGACGTATGCAGGACTCATGGACTCATGAAACAGGGCCGTCATTTCCGGAGCTCAATAGGTGCCATTCTTGGTTCAAAAATGATCCAGAGTTTCAGGGAAATTGTTTCTCAAATCCAAATAACTGTAGAGCAGAGACTGCCATCTAGTGGGCTCTGAAAATGAGGAAGCAGTTTCATGAAACCTCATCAGCTCATCACTAGTAATACGAAAGGCCAAATGTATCAACAAGAAGAAGTGAAATGGAGTCGAATCCGATCGTAGTGATGTCTGGATTTCAAGACTTACCGAGCTCAAGGTTCTGATGGAGCCAGAGACGACAGCATAGCAGTCTACATGTCTGCCTCTTTGTTCCGCCATGTTGGCATTCCACTAAGAAGTTGTTTTGGTCACTGGAACCCAGAAATGACTAGGATACAAGTAGTGTGACGAGTGGCGGCAAGGTATAAACGTACCATAAGACGTTGAGGAAAAGGAACTTGAGAGAAAAGGCTTGGACTGACTTTCACCTCACAACCTTCTCCAGCTGCAAATTTTGAGAGGTCTCCACCTTGTCGGAGGCGTCTTGACAATTGCTCCAGCCACTTGAAGTTGACTGCTAAATCCAGGGCCCTGAACACAGTGATAAGTTTACAACAAAAGGGCAACAGGACAAGAACAAGAGTCTCTTACATGATACTGTGAAGATAAACTAGCTTTATTCCTTGACTTCTATGTCCATGGTAAAGGATGAGCCTACGATCTGACTCACCTGACTGGACCTCACGGCGTCACCCTGTGAATCCCAGCGTATCCCTGTGTATTTCTAATGACAGCATTGTGTAATGGAGCATTAAAGCACTCCTTGTTATTGAGCATGCTTGCAAAGTTAAGCAAACAGATTAACTTTCATTTCCTCTAATGCAAAAAAAAAAAAAAAAGTTCTCCACATGTTTAAATGATTAAATCTTCTAAATGGATCTACACAATCAGGCTAAACTATTAGAGTGTTAATGCTACCTCCGGGTGCTGGGGTCAGGTGCTGGAACATTACATTACACTTAAGTACAGACATATGAGCAAAGTCAAGCGCGTAGGCCAGTCGAGGAAGCGAGGGAACAGCGAAGTAGGAAGTGGAGGTGGAGAGCAGGGTGGGGGGGACAAGAAAGCACAAAGCCTGGGTAAACACAGCTAGGTCTGCATCTGGAACCAACTAAAAAGATGCTTAATAATGCAGAGCCGTGCAGGCGGGCCCAGTGCAGCTGTTGTGTGCGCAGGACCATGAAAGACTCTCCATCTGACAGCTGGCTCCATCTAGCTGGCTCCATCACCCGCTCCCTCTCCTGCCTCCTCTCTCTCTCTTCTGTGGTCCAGGGTGGCAAAGAGACAGCAGATTAGGGATTAACCAATCCCGGCCATCCTCATCTGTCCCATCTGCCTGCCAGCGAGCCAGCATCCTGATTCCAGCGAGAAATGGGACATTACTGGGAAACGAGGGGGCGAAGAGGACGCGGAACAACAGAGGAGACAAAAGCAGGGCGGACTGGGGGAAGATGTGGGACAAGACCAAATCACAGAGGATGAAGCTTGGTTGGAGGAGTGGAACCGCTTCAGAAAACAAAAAAAAAAAAAAGGTCTTGACTGGGATGGAAGGAGACACATGCAGTCCAGGGCAGTTTGGGAAAATAAAAGCAAAGCCTGTCCACAAACTTGAGGCTACTTTAACAATTTAAGTCCATGCCATGATACATGCCATGAGTCTGTAATCTCATGAAACATTCAAAGAAGCTGCCACTCTGAATATTCAACAACGTTTCCACCTACCAGTGCACGCTAACTTCCCCCCGCTGCACACAAATGTACATTATTTCCCCTCGCAGAGACTTCACCTGAAACAAAGCTGGCATCCTTCGACTGTTGCTAAAAATACAGCATTGTATTATTTTGTCTCCCTATCAAAGAGACCACTTGTCTTTTTAATAATCTGCCAGCTCACATTTGGCAGAGAGCAAAAAGCACACACTCAGAGAAATAATTGCTGTTATCTGTTCGACTCAATAAAACCTCTACAATTGCACTATTTGAGATAAGAGCGTGCTCCTCGCCATGTGTTCCCCCGAAAACAAGTCCCACTAAATGATTTAGACAGACACTCACTAAGTATCTGCTTATACATTATGAGTGTAGTAAGCCCCGGGCCATTCCAAGCTATTGGAAGCATCAGTCATTGCACTAAATAACAAGGAAACAAACTTTACACACATCTGGGTTGGAGCCAAAATAATTCTCATTTCATGTCATTTCATTCACTGGTAATCACTTGGCAATCGTTCACATCAGATTCAGACAGAAAAAAATAACTTTGTTGTTGTTTTTTTTCTTTCCCCCTTCTCCTCCATTAAGCATTTAAAAGACCATAAGACTTCATGTTTCGGCAATTCACACTCTTCTCTTGTCATTTCTAGAACCTGCCTCAGTTGGGAGCGTTAAAAATACACATCTTCTTTAAAGGGGTTCCTTCAGCAACACTATCGGATTGGCTTTTTCATTCATTCATCATCCACTCATACTGCATTGTAGTGACGGGCTACTGAAGCTTCATGACGTCAGTAAGTCGCACTATTACTGTATAAATTGATGCGCTGATTCATTAAAATAGTTGTCAATGGCCAAATATTATAGAGGAGACAGTCACACTGGTAATGTGAGGGCTCTGTTTCATGATACCACAGATGTCTATATGTCCTGTGGTCACTGAAACCAACTGCTGGCCAAAAATGTATCTACTGCTCAACAGTCACAGGACACATGCAGACATGACGGGATGATGAGGCTTCATGAAACAGGGGCGTCATTTTCAGAGCTCAATAGGTGGTGCTCTCGATTCAAAATGATGCGATCCAACCAAAATAACCTTAGAGCAGAGAGTGCCATCTTTGAAAATGTAGACACCTTTTCATGAAGCCTCATAAACCTATCACTATCCAAACAGGCTCAGGGAGGGGAAGGAAGTTGTGCTTGTAGATTTAACTATTTAGCCTCCCAATCCAAACCTGGTGACAAATATTTATTAAAGTACTGGTCCATTGGGTTGGGCGAGTGAAGCTTCATAAAACAATGTCCTTTTTTGTGGAGCACAGTAGGTGGCGCTGTTGGTTTGAAAATTGTGCGAATATTCATTAGTTGCTCAAGCAGAGCAAACAGAGACACAAGTGTGGAAAAGGATTCAATTCATGCTTTCATAATTTGACGCATTTAGCTTAGATGAAAACAGTTTTAGTATTATATGTAGTTGAGTTGAGACAACTCAACTCCTTATCCTAATGCCATAAGAAAAAAAATAATCTACTTTAAAAATCTGATTTAATACTGTCAAAGATTTTTTTATTTAATACAAGCATGAGGTGTGTTAAATTATTATTATCCTCTCTCTCTCTCTCTCTCTCTCTCTCTCTCTATATATATATATATATATATATATATATATATATATATATATATATATATATATATATATATATATATATATATATATATCGAATTAGACATCAAAAGAGAGGAAAAAAGACTGTATATAAAGTACGAAGTTTCAGAAAGTCATGGACAAAGTCCATCGGCTGCAGCAGAAAATTTTCCTTGAAGTGTGAAGATGTTTTTTTATTCTTTACTTCCCGTTTCAAGGAAAGCAAACATCATTCTGTAGCTTAAAGAACGCTGATGTGATATTGCAACATGAAAGCCTCGATGTGAAAGTCATGGCTTGATCTAAGGAAAAGTGAAGCGCTAGCTTGAGCTCAACTCAGTAGATCAGTTGGTTGAGCTGCTGTTCAACTTGGTTTTAATCTTATCCTGCTTTCGTACTTATTGTCCGACTTATTTCATCGGTCTTCGCTTCTGCTACATAAAAGTTGAACAAACTTAATATAGATCTGCCTCAGACCTGATCCACATCTCAGTCGCTGAACATTCTGCGATTATTCACATATCAATCGAAAAAGTACCGTCTGGTGAATTCTCCCAAGCGCTGAATATTTAGTAGCTTTTGTCTCATATCATAATAACGGTATTAGGGACTAAGTTCTTCTCAGCCGCCGGGGAATTTCTTAAAAAAGTTATCTCCTTATCTTCAAGCAAAGGCACCTGGTTGCTTAAGAGGCCCTCAGCTCCACTACCTGGTTCCCTCTGTGCACACCTTTAAATCACACCCAGGATAGTTGCCTTGTCAAAGCTCTTTCAGTGAGCCAAGCATCTGAAAAACATTAAAACACTTCCTCATGCAAGCCCGAGCCTCCCACAGGGCAGTGAACGGGAGCAGAGCCTTTCTCTCAGGCCCAGCATCCGGGGAGGATACTGCTCAGTACCGCTTGGAAAGTCCCAGCTCGGACAGCGGTGGTTAATATTTTAATAGCCTACGGCTGAGGCAGTTATCATCCAAGTGTATTCTTGTTGGTGGATTTGAAAAACCCACTCACTCGCTCCTTTTGCGCTCCCTCTCTCTCTTTTTCTCACAGTTAAGAACCCGATTTGAGTTTTTAATTATTCTTTTTTGAATTCCCTAACCAGCTCTCCTCTGTTCTTTTTCATTTGTGCTGTGCAGTTTTTCCAAGACTTCTATCCAGGGAATCCCTGACAGTGTCCTACTTAACTTTTCACTTTCTTTTACTGTGATTTGTTCTTTTTTCCCCCCTTTCTTTCCTGAGATTGAGGGACTATTACCGATCAATCCTCGGCTTCTCTCCAAACACCTGCATTTATATTGATCAGTCATCCACTTTCGCTGCTTTTGAACTGAAGCAAAGACTTGTCAGTTCAGGTAACGCTGATCAAATCCCCTGAAGAAGCAGCACACCTCGACGCAGGATTGGCAACAGCTTCCGCCACTGGACTGATTTCCAGTTTGTACTAATAGCTGCCGAAATACAAACAGCTTGATTGTTTTGTGTACTTGAAGAAGCGCAAGAGTCTCTTTGGAGGTTAAAATGATTCCTTTTGGGACATATGTGCCCATTTTGTAGCATCCCAATACTCTTTTGGGATGCCTATTTGCTGAGTATCAGAGGAAAAAAATTAAATTATTATCATCCCATTCTATTCATGCATTCATGTATTTCTTTTTTGTAATATATCTACTACATTTTTTCCATCTGGAAATTCACACAGTGAGAGTCCTACAGGAGGCCCCGACCCCAGGGACCTCAACATTAACACACTTATTTCTGTGTATATTTATTTACTTTTTTAATTCAATGATATATTAATATTGCTATTATTATTAATAAAGCTACTTCTGATAAACTTTTTTTTTTTGCTCTTCCATTGGAAATCTTCTTTTAGCAAGAGTCACGTGCAACTGAAGTGAATTTAACATTACAAGGTCGAAGAAAAAACACTGCTCATAAACCTATCGTGCCACCCATGAAGCCTGTCTCATCTGCTCCAAGAGCAATGACACAAAAAGGCAAATATTTGTTATCCACTTAAGTAATTTCCCAGTGCAATGTAGTTGAACATTACCATTGGAACATCTAGAAAAAGTGCCCAGAGAGTACAGACCTCCAGCGAGTCATGATACAAATGAAGCTTCGTGAAACAATGTCCTCATTTTCAGAGCCCACATTTTTGACTGTGTACTCATTGAATGACTGCATTCAGTGCAACAGAGTTGTCGTGAAGCTTCGCCAGCTCACTCATTTACACCCACAATAAGGAGCTTTCTGTAGCTCCACAGACAACATTGATGAAACCTTCATCTAGATAATAGTGAAGAGCAACACAGAAATCAAATCATCTGCCTCCCATTCCATTATAAACATTGTCTGAAAAGTTGAAATCCATTTTTGTGTTACATGCTGACGAAGACATAAGCTCCTTGGTGGTCATTGCAACTCAAATAAATAATCTGCTTTATTAGTGACAATAATGACGTTGATTTATTTCATCGTATAATATTAATAATAAGAGTAAATATGAATCGTCCATTTGTTAGGAAATTGTAGCTCCACCCATGACCACACAGCCATCCACATCACTTCAACTATGACCTTTTACAAAGCTAATTTAACAGGGAGAGGGGACAAGTTGGACCTCCTGAAGACCATCTCTACACACTATCAATATTTTGATGCCAAGAGCTTTTATGAAAGTAGTTTTTTGAAGACATTTGAAGTGACATTCATGGTAAGATAGTGGGAAATATCTGCCTAATTTCTTTCAATAGGGGAAGAGACTGTGTTACTTTAGCGGCATATAAAAGGCTATGCTACGTCGGGAGATGATAGTGGTTTGTTGAAATGAGTGTTTTAGCGTCGCTTATTCCGTTTACAGTCACTAAAAAATCATAAGCTCAATCAAAGTTTCCACAATTTCACCCCTGTCATTTCCGGCGACTCCGCGAGTGAAATGAAAGACAAAGACAGCAGTGTCTGCAGCAAATGTGCACGTGCGAGTTTGCATGTGATCGTTTGTGCAAATGCAGGTCTACAGGTCTTTTTCGAAGTGCGAGCGAGTGTCTGTGTGTGTGTGTGTGTGTGTGGCTGCTCTGAGCCAGCCGTCAGCACAGCCTGCAGGGAAGGGGCCGGGGTTACGGCATCAGCTGCAAGCAGGAATGAGAATGGCTGAGAGTCAGACAGACACTGCCGTGGGTTATTATGTTTGAGTCAGACCGGGCACTCTTGGGATCTCCGAAAATATTGCTGTTACAGTTGTAACATTATCACAGCAGAATAAATAAGAGCCGACCCGAGACACCCAAGTAGAGATTTTTAAAAAATAATAATACATATATATTTATGTTTATATAGATTTTGTGCATGTGCTAAAACAGAATAATTAATGAGATAAATCTCATCACAGCACTCCTCTGCACAGTTAATTGAAGTGCGCTAAACACGCCGAGCGCTTTCAAAATTGAGAGGATGGGTCAATCCGAACCTCTGCACCTCCATAATGAAAGAGAAAAAGGAAGATAATAGCACACATAACCTCAAGCAATTAAAGGGCTCCAGAATGTGGTGAACAAGCTTTGCCCTCTTGGACACTGTTGACCCACAGTGCCCAACAAGGCCCCCTGGGAAATAAGCACTTATTAAAAATGGAGGAACAGCCACAATCCCACCGAGGCTGTAATATGCTATAGAGTAATTTAATTCTACTTACATGTATCACTTCAGCTTCCGAGCCGAGTATGAAGCAATTCAGCATTTCATTTGACAAAATATGACCTGTCAAGAGACTGAATAATAACACCGCTAGATCACATGTGCGGACACGCGATACAGAACCTCGGATGGTTGTCGGGAAAAAAACAGGTGCTGCCATTCATGAAGGTAGTAGCTCAACTTAATTGTCATTTCCACAGTCGCCTTTAAACACGTCTTACAATAAAGTGCGATACATGAAAAAAAAAAAAAAAAAATAGCCTCGTCTACTTTAGGGATTATTTTGGAAGTATTTCTTTATCCTGATGAAAGACGCGTCCTTGCTTGATTTGATCATCTTTCAGAAGAAAAAGGAGGGAAGGAGAATAAAAGTATACAGTGGAATCATACGTCCTGACGTGTGTTTGGGAATATTGGTTGTACCCTTCTCCAGAGTCAGAAACTCCCCCGGTGTGGCTGCTCTCTCTTTGTGCTGTGTAGCTTCATCGCAAATAAACATACTGTCTGTTATTGTTTTCCCTCAAGAATCCCAGAGTTAAAAAAGTCTAGTTTTTTTCTTCTTCTAGCTCTTCAAAAATGAAATACAGGTCAGTGTCCTACATAAGTTTTCAGCAGTTTTTAAAAACAATTTCTGAATTCACTTTTCATCGTTTTTCACTTGAGTGCGAGCTTAAAATTGTGAATGGTAAGGCATGTTTAAAAGTATGTTTATTTAAATAAACCTACAGAATAAAAGTTGCATTTTCTGACTTTAGCAAAAAAGGAATTGCACATACCAATACTTGAGTGAAAATGTGTAAATATGAGTTTGAAAAAAGGTCAACACTAGACAATAACAACATTGTTATTTCTAACCTACTGTAATTCTGTTATTATTCTAGTCTATTCTCTAGTCTTCTCCCGAACGTAGATATATGTATATTATTTATTTATTTATTCATTTTGGGGTGGTGGGGGGTGGTGGGTCAGCAGCTATAAGGTCCATTTTTGAAACTACCTTTTAAATAGTCAAATGAAAAATATTGATATAAATACAAAGCAATTTTATCTGAAAAGTGAGGCAATATTCTTTAACACATTCTGAATATGATATTCTGTATTTTATAATCCAATAGGAAACGCTTCAGAGGGCAATATGCAAAGCAATGAATGGCTAATGTGCTATCAGTAGTAGAAAACTTGGTCACACTTGAGAATAGGCAACATTTATTACTCTAAAAAAAAACGACTTGTTCATATGTGTATTTGCCTAGTAATTAATCACTATAAAGCAATGATATGTGTTTTGTTAAGAGTGACACAATTGCACCCTGGAATTGTCACAGAAAGGTTTGAACTGTAAGTAAACAAGTAATTTGTTTATCACTAGTTAAGATGTGTTCGGCAATCTAAAGTGTTGTTAGGGTAAATAAACGTAAACAGCAAGTCTCCTCAACTGACAAACATAAAACCTAAACCTAAAACTAAAGTTATGCTCTTAAATTGTAAGTTAAGTCAAATAAAAGTCCAATAATATTTCACCATATTCAAGCAGTTAAAAGCACATGAACGCACCATCATTCCTTGTGCTTCTTATCAAAGAAAGAAACCTGCATTTTTAATTCTGAAAATGTTCAATTTCAAAAGTGTTTGTATATAGTGTTCTGGACCAGGAAAACAGATCAGCGCGTTCCCCGGTAAACACAATAACAAACTGCTGCATTCAATGTAAATAACGATTATGGCCGGTAATATAGGTCTAAGTATGAAAGTGGGAAAAAGGCAAATGCGACTATGAATAAAACAAGTGCTGTAGGGGAACAATTTGGGATGTCTGATTTTCTCGGCGGGTGTTGAGATGAATAAAAAAGGGCCTTTTTGAGCATGCATGTGTGGTTGTCTTTGGGAGAGCGGCCATGCCCCGTGGACAGATAAAGGAGTGATAGGACACCGGGGGATAGGGCAAGGACACGTGGCAGCCCGCCCCTGGTCATCGGTGACAAGAGCAAGGGGACGTTAAACACACACTGGGCTGACTCCACACTTTGATTTAGCGCTTTTGCCTAATGTTACAAAGGGGGGTTACAGAGGCCCACTGGAGATGGGATCAGCAGATCTCTCCGACTGTCGTCATAAAGAAGCCGGCGGAGGACTTAAAACCTCCACTGGCATGGAGTGAAACGGGAGCGAGAGAGCGAGGCAGCGAGGGGTGGTCCGCAGACCACAGAGAACAATACACAAAGGGCATTTAATGATTCCATATTGATGCTCGGTAAACGGCTTAATTTGTCTGAAGACACACAGCAAAGGCAAACGCGGCGGCGGAAACCGTATCGACTCAAAACACATCATTTATCACGTATTAATATTAGATGACAAACTCATTAATGGATGCATCAGGCAAATCACAATACTGCGTCACCAACAGACTGAGGCCTTTTTAAGAATTGATGGAAGGACTTTCCACAAGAGCACAACTTCTGCATGGATGCAGGTAAATAATGGCTTCCTTTTCTTCCAGCGAGTTGCTCTCACTGTGGGCTGGGAGCTGATCTCTGCTCCAGACACTTTCAAGTCTACTTAATGTAGCCTACACGGGCTTCACACGCTGTTTCATGCTCTTATGGAAAACAGGCCTTTGAAATCCCTCAGCAGCCCAATCTTAATCTCATTTGTGAATATGAGCCGAGCCACGACAGGACCGGGAACATCCTCGTCTTCCTAAAGCACCGTTTCATTTGTCAGGAGATTTGGGGCGGTTGACACTAGAGGAGTGATTTAATTGATTTTAATCACACACCTGAGATGGGGAGAGCGAGGGGGCTGCCCCCGACGATTATTCCGAGGGCCCATCCTGAGCCCTATCTCCGCGTTCAGCCCCTCTGTTTGTTTCCATACATCAGCATTTTGATGGATAGGCGCTAGATTATGAACTTACAAAGCAGTCTGGAATTTCAAACACGACCTTGGATTTAACGCGCCAATAATAAGAGCAGCCGCCGCGCCGTCAGTCAAGGTGGAATATGATTCAAGGTAATCCCACCCACCTGCTGGGATTAAACGCCAATAACAGCAATTAAAACGATTGCGCCGTTGATGGACAAGCGCTGATGTCAAGGTGCAATGAAGAGGAAACCTGAGATTCTGGAAGTTTGTTTTTATTGCGAGTGGAGCGAGCGTACAGGGGCCATTTCAATTGTCTTAGGAAAATTAACAAATGATCTGGAGCGTTAATCTGAGGGCGGGTGGAGAACTGCTCACATGCTTAGAAAATCTGCGACACAAAGTTTATTAATAGAAAAGACAGTATTCATTTCAAATTAACACATGCTGCTCTCAGTGAGCTAAATTTTGTTGAAATACATCCTTAACTTCTTCTTAAAAATAACTTGACCTTAGTCTAAGTCTTAAACGTGTGTGGACTATTAACTTATTCAAAGTCAATAAATAAACAATAAATACATGTTTCAATCTCAAATTGAAGTCATACAAGATACAAGTCATTTCCAGATTTATTAAAAAAGTAGCCCTTTAAAGCTTGAGTGAAAGCAATTGGATTTCGTCCAATTGGCTCCCAAAGTTTTGACTTTTATGTCAGCGGCTTCCAGCCAAAGTTCAGAATTTGATTTATTTACAGAGTCAAAGGTCCGCAACAATTGAAAATTAAAACATAATTTCTTTCTTTGGAAAGCCACTTAAACTTGCGTGCGTGCGAGCCAAAGTCGATTGTTAAAGGTCAGAATCTGGTCTATTTTCCCGGTCAAAGTTCGAGTATGACTGACAAATTATTTCTGTTCTCAAACTGGCTCTCATAACTATGAAGTAAAAAGTATTCAACCGAATACAAATCAATCACAGTCTGTTGACAGAATTCTAAAATCTAGCGGCGGCACATGGACGTTTGCTTTTATTTTCACTGATTTCCTCCACTTTAGATTAGACGTGCCAAACTAGCAGGTCACAGCAACTGGCTTGCCATGTCATGAGGCCCTCGAGGGCTTCTTTACTTCTTTTAACCATCGATACGAACTAGAAAACTGATCACACTCTTCCTGTTCCAGCATTGATTGGCTGTTCACCCCAATTCATTTGCATGAAAGAGTCCAAGTAAATGGGAACGATGGGACTGTGAATGTGTGATTTGTGCAGCGCCACAAAACAAGGTAAGTGCGATGTGATCAGAGAAGCAGCAGTGTCAAAAGTCAGACCGATGTTCTGTTTAGTAGCCCAAACCATACTACTCTCTGCATGTACATTTTTGAGCCCCAGCGTGACTGAGCTTAATGCTCCTCACTTACATGTCCTGGTATTACAGGTATTGCATGAAAATGCACCAAAGTTAAAACAAAACAAGACATAAATAAATGAAAGAGTGAAGCGTCCCTCAGAGGAAGCCATGTTTATTGTGTTGCAGGAGTGATAGTCCTCTCCATCACATCCATCATTTGCTCATCTTATCAGCCAAAATTGACTGGAAAGCTTCAAACCAAATCATCTATAAAGTGAATCCCGCGCGTCACTTCATCATCCAAGTTCAACGGCTCCGTTTAAACTCTTCAATCACCAGGTCGAAACTACTCGGAGATCTTTTCACTGACTACATAAAATCATTGTTCATTACAGCAACATGCAGCTGGAACTTTGCTCCAAAAGCTTTTTTTCTCTCTCCTCTTCCCACACAAGAAGCAGCATGCAATATGGATTTTCTATTTCCAAATGTTTCTGTCAGCTTCCTGACAACGTTGACTTATTATCTGCAGTTGACTGTCTACTCAATGTTTAACGGACACACACTGTGAAAACGTTCCACAGGCAGTGCTCAGCTTTGTACCGCTTAAAGATGAATTTTTCCCTTCTGCCTCTTCAGGAAGTTGGAATCTCCCCCCTTCCCCTCAGCGAAGCGCAGTAATTTGTTATGAAAATCAAACTGAAATCCGACGAGGGGGGAAAAGGAGGTCCGCGTTGTTACAAGCCATTAGTTGAGAAAACAGTTTGGTTGAACATTATAATGCAAACCAACCCAGAAAAAAGAGGAGAGGGGAGACAGCCTGGGGAGAGCGATTTAAATATGTAATAAACTAATATTTCATGTCTTTCCTCACACAGGGGAACCTGACCATGTAGATGCAGCACAGTCAGATCTCAACCTCTCGCCTTTAATCAGTGCATCCGGCAATAATATACATCTTCAGGAAATATTTCAACACAGATCTGAAGTAGCTCTGAAAAATGTCTGCCTTTATTTTCGCTTTTCTGTCAGGGCTCCCCAATCTATTTGACCAGGATTAATTACAGCAAAAGTTCACCATCGAAAAAAAAAAAAAAAAAAAAAAAAAAGTTTTAAAGCTGTGTTTTGCTCCACGTTTTTTCCGCCCTCATTCCTTCATTCACAGCGTTTCTTGAAGCTTTGGTTTATTTTTCGACATTACAGACGCACCGACAAAGTCTGTCTTTTATTTCTTCTTTTTTTTTTTTTTCTTTTTCTCGCTGCGTGTCTTTTCCTGCTCCGCCTAGAATACAATGGCATTCATTCTTGATGAGGTTGCTGTCACTTTTAATTTCACTGAGTCGGGATAAAATGAATGACAGTCGGCCCGTTCATAAATATAACATGCGCTGAATTAATTTTTCAGAGAACAAGAATGGGAGGCTCCCGTTACTAATTCCTTTTCAAATGTTTGGATTTATGGCTTTCTGAATGAGTGCGTCTTTTTCAAACTTTGCGGTGGAAATACATTTCCATCTCATTAATGGGCAATTAAGGACGAGCGGAGTGCAGCGCCACCCTCTCCACACTGGAGGACATGATGGATCTGTGTGCACATCCAGGAGCGGGTGCATATGTTTGCACACGTTGTTGTTCATAGGAAATAATAGTTTGAAAAGTAAACACATATTTGGCCTCTGGAGGGGCTCGTGCGTATGTGAGTAATGAGTATTTGTGTGCACGTGTTCCCACCTCCCTAGATACACTGTAATTACTGTTGACTCTTATCCCTGAGTTTGCAGTGTTCTTGCTGTCTGGATATCATCATTGACAGGTCCAATCCACTAACCCTTACAAGCAGGAGGGAAAAGCCTCGGCTTCACCTTAGCTCACATCAGCAAAAAAAAAAAGAAAAAAAAAGCTCATAATGATGCTTCTCAGTCAACGTTTTCTGTCCAAAGTGAGAGTAATGATGGCTCTTCAATAAGCCCTTTATCAGCCATCTTTGTACTTCGTTAGGCAGGAAATTCGCTCCAGCAGTTTTTATCAGCTCGAATTAGTTTTGTGTTGAGTTTCCACTTTTATGGCAAAAATAGATTTAAAAAAATGAGAGAGATGAAAAACGTTTGGATGTGCTCAAAGGAAGTCCTCACTCAAAGGCAGTAGAGCCTCAAAGAAGTTCAGGGAATCTGCTATTCTTTTTAATGTCTGGAAAGCTGTTGAAGACATGAGCTACTGTACGTCCTTGTTGTGGCGCCGCCGCCGCCGCCGCTACGGTGATATATTACACGGGTCCAGATTAGCCACCGGGTATCCCCAAATATCAAATAAAAGTGCCAGGGCCGGCTGCATAAATGCTCATTGTCATTGTTTAATGGGGCCATAGATTGTGAAAAATATGGAATTAGCGGGCTTGTTAGCAACTGAAGTGAAGCATCACATGATGGGATGCGTTATGTATGTTTTCATTTAAAAAGACAAAGCGGCCGCAACTCCAAATGTGCAATACACAGGGGCCACATAAAAGGGCTGCATCCACGACACGCAGGTTAGAGAAACAGCCGTAACTTCAGGCCATCTTCTTTGTGTGCTTTGCGACGTCGGTGCAACTTTAATTTCTTAATGCCATCCCGGCGCCTGCTTGTTATTCCAGCACAGTATTTTCAGTCATAATGACTGCGAGAAAAAAAAAGGCATTAAGCATAATTTAGCAGCTAATAACAGGCGCCGAACCAGTGGCGGGCCTATTTCCGCGCGGTCTGGAAGCAAATGTCATTCATATTTTAACCCTTATTAGGAATGTCTGCCTGCGAGCCTCGGAATTACGTTTTCAAGAGTTTCCCCTCATCTTGAAAAGAACCAAAATGATTTCTTAAAAGTGAATGAGTGAAATATATATCAATATGTATATGTATGTATATATGAATCCGGGCTTTATTTTATTGAGCTAAAAACCTCCAATTCTTGCCATTTCCTTGCCTTAATAAATGATGGTGTTGTTACACAGCCGAAGCACTTCCCTCTCTCCTCCCAGTCATTATGATATGGACGGGCAGCTCTTGAAGCTTCAAAGCAAGGAAGGAGTGATTTACACCCAATTCAGCCAGCAATTCAGCAGGTGAAAAAAAAAAAAAAAAAAGCCTTGTAAACAGTGAATGCTAATGGCTAATTAGCCCTGTGGCTGAATCACCGGATTTCTGTTTGCGCTGACCGCTGTTACGGTCCTGCTTAAGGGCATGTTGTATCTCTTTTGACGACCCAATTAGAAATTCAGTTGCAGAACCATAAGGCAAGCTGATCATGAATATTTAAAACGACTGCCACAGACGAACATGAAGGGGGCACTGAACCGCATGTCATGCAGGGAATGTTCGCCAGTAACCACAATCAATAGTCTCTTCATGTCCTCTGTATTAACGTCATGATGGCTGTTTTTCTTGGGCGGGTAATGGAGGAAGACTACGGGTCAGGGCGATGAAGAGGGCGAAGTAATAAGGCCGGGGTTCACGCTGCTGAATGTCCAAATTAAATCTCCAGCGGACATGATGCTATCAGACTGGAAACACAGCGGGCACTGAGGAATCAAACTCAGCCGCGGTGATTCAACTCAATCTGAAGGGACTGGCAGGTCTGTGCCACTGCCGGGGAATAATTAGGCTACTGTCCTTCACAATATGTCAGGCTAACTGACTGAGGAAACGCTGCGTGCTCTCGCTGCAATTTCCCTCCGTCGCACTTTGGCAAGGTCTGAGTGTGGAGGCAGTTGGCGTGCTGACTCAGTGTTGTATCAGGATATTGTGGAACATATACCGTGTCAAAAGCAGACGTGCCGCAAAGGGCAATAACGCTATACCATTATCATCGCTGCGCAGGTCGAGGAGGCAATTCTGCACTCGGCGGTGACAGGCGCGTTGGCAATCTGCTGCCTTTGTGCTCCGTTAACCTGAATGTTGAAACTAACTAACTGGCAGGAGAACAAAAAGTTAAAACACTCTTAGGGTTCTGCTGAGATAAAAGACCTCGTAGGGCTTTTTTTTGTCCCATGTTTGCTTATGAGCGAACTGTTCTGAGCTATGCATCAACAGATGAACCCATTGAAGTATTCTTGAGAAGCAGATTTGTTTATGGATCTCAATCAGTGTTTATATTTTGGATGACAGTTGATAATTTATGACCATCAAAGGAGCTTTAGCTGTGACGTGATGAGCGATGGGAAAGTGTGGGCTTTTCTTCTATTTGGGGTCTGTGCAAGTAAAAAAATAAAGGGACAACACCAATGAGTCCTAGCATGCTATCAACTCTAGTGTGATTTTTTTTTCCTTCCTGGCCTGATCTCCAAATCTGGAAACACCATTGCATTAGGTGGTGTCTTACTTTGAAACTTAACCTGCTGTCTGGTGAAAGTCACAGCTGTTTCTCACTAAGCTAAGAGAGAAGCGCTTTGCAGGAACAAAGAACGAAACTCAAATGTGAGTTTGAGCAGTGACCGCGTCAAATAAAAGCTGTATGAAAGCTATTCACTTTCCTTTTGTGCCTGTTTTTAAAATCGAGAATGCCATCTCTCCAAAGCTTACTGATAGTAAGCTTACCACAGGAAGCTGATAGTCAGTACCACTGGAAAGTGTGGGGGCGGTGTTGATCCGTAGCTCGAAGAAGAAGCAATAACAATTGCGCAAATTCTCCGTCCTACAATTGCAATATAATTGAGGCCCTCAACTCCTACAACTCTGCCTCCATGTTTGTCTTTTGCGCTACGTTATTATTAGGTACATTATCAGCGCAGTTGGCATGTTGGTTTTGTCATAAACTTTTGAATCTTGGCTGGTAAACAGCAATGCTAACATGAAAAATGCACTGTAGTATGTGATCACTGAAGGGATTTTAAGGGAGCATAAATGGGCCTTTAAGGCTATCCAGTTTGATGCAAACCTGCAAAAGGGGTGCAGGAAATTAATAAAGGAGTTAACGTGGGCATTGACATTTATCCACGAACACTCAACTAGATGAAATAAAGGAACCCAGACTGTTCAACATCAGTAAGTGTCCGAAGGAGTCCCGTCAGATCTCAGTCTACAAAGAGACCGGCGTTTTTGACTCAGTCCACACTTGGACCAGAGCTATTTTGTGCTACAAAGGTTTCTTATCCAATGCCAAAATGTGCATGCATGTGTTCTGATGACGCCACTGCTCAGTGCTTGTCCAGGACAAGCAGCCAGTCTACAGTATACCTCACCCTTCCTCCAAAGGGCTGGGCCATGCAGAATCCGACTAAAGCTTTACTGATCCTAAAACAGCAGTTCACAAAAAAAAAGGTATATAAAACACTACCTTCATCCAGGCCTTGTGTCTGTTCTTTAGCTTCGTTGTCAGTAGCTTTAATGAAATGCACAGGACCTTATCACCGTTCAACAAGCTGATGTCTTTTCCTTGATTTGGATTGGCTAAGAACACAGTGAGCTTCATGACAAAATAGAACAGCAATTGGCTTTTGATATACTGTAGTATCAATGCGTTTCCAAGAGCCATTTGGTGTCTGTATGAGGCGAGGCAAAAAAATCTATTTTCTGGTTTGAATATGACAATAATGTTCTGATTTAAAGATGTCCGTCTCATTATCATTCCATTGATATCAAATACAAATCCACAATGTTTATCAAATTTGACACTGAATATTCATCGTCATTTGTTTTTCTATGCAAAACAGATTCCAAGATCGATTAGCGAGCACCGGGCTTCCTGTTTCCACCATCATTACCACCCGAGTGTCAGGTAGACGTCGGGTGTTACCTGGGTAATTGGCATTTTAAGATGGCGACACCTGAAATTGATACTTACTTTTCAACAACAGTGTCAACCCGCGCGCCAGCTCGAATAATTACCTCTGTGAATATGAAGGGGGGCTGCTTAAACTTTACTCACCCTCACCTATTCTTCCGTGAGCGGAGCTGTGAAACAGCGTTCTGAGGGAAAACACAGGAGTCCTGGCACCGCATCAACAGGATTGTGTTGCCTGTCACTGAATTACTTGTGGGTTCAAACGCTTTTCTCAAGTAACCAAGGTAAACATGTTTTCACAGCCTAAGGGCAATGGAATGAATTACCATTCCTCATCGTTTCATTATGCACCTATAGTGTGATACAGCTTTGCATACTGTGGAGGAAATCTGTAGCATTTCATTCATCTTATTTATGCATGCAAGTGACAAACATTTTCCTTTACACTTATTTCAACGCTTAACAGAGAGCCTTTGTTCTCAACTGTATTAATCCAGTGGAAAACTTTGCTTTGAAACAAGTTACATTATGAAATGCGGCATATAATGAGCTGTATTAAAGTAAATGTCACCAATTAAAACGATCATCATTTAATGAACATATGTTTGAATTCAGATCACTCACCATTTTTCAGTGCTTGTGTCGTGTTCTGTTTTATTCTTCCAAGCCTCCTTTATCAAACTATCTTAAAACAATGTTTTGTTTACCTTGAAAAGAACTACTTCATTTCAATAATGGCCAATTCTAGTGTCTTTCTACAGTAAAATCTACAATACCAATCATAATAATTTGAACTAAGACAACATGAAGGCATGAATTAAGATGTATATACTGTATATATAATATAAGAATTCAACACTTTAAGTAGACATTGCAGCACTGATCATAATGGCAGTTGCAAGTGTTCATCCCTAGATGCTCTGATTTCTTCCCGCTGACCCAAACTCCATATGCAGGTCAATTAATGATTCAGAACGTGTCCGCAGATTAGAACATGAGCATTAATGTTTCATTTTTGCAGATGGTGCAATTAAGGTTTTAGTTTCTTACTTTACTCCCCTGCTGCAGCCGTCACCGTAAAAAAAAAACCAAATTGAGTTATTTACCAAAAAATAAAAATTAAAAGAATACGATAAAATCAGCGGCGCATTAGAAAAGCCAGTCCGTTGCTGTGTTATTACTGGCAGCGTCTTGGAGCGTGCAGCGTTGTTTTCAGCATCATCTCAGTGAGTTGCAAACAAGTGTAAACCTCTAACCTACCACTCACTTAGCCCGTATCACTCCAGGCAAATTGTTTTCGCTGCAGACCCCACGACAGCAACTAAAGACCCACCTGCTCATCCAATAACAGCAAATCAAATCACATAGGCTTTTGCCTTGCTTGGTTTCAAAGGGACATTCTCTAAGTTGATTCTTTTCATTTAATTCCAGCAAAGGGATGGAGCGCCCTCCACCTCGTGCTCGCCCTTTATCTGCTCGTGAGAGTGGGGGAAGAAACAGAGGATTATCGATTTGCTCTCAAACAGTGGGCCAACCTAAAAAGCCCCAATGAATTGTCACTCATTATTGAAATTATCAGGCACTAATTAAACTGGCAACCCTAAGCCCCCTGGGCCGAGCTCATCTCCAACTGAATTTCAGCTCCGCAGACAGTAATAGGGAGGCAGCATTAGCCGCTACTGGATGCTAATGAGACCTGGAAGCTGTCTCTGCCTCTTAGGGTTTCACTGAAGCAACTGCTGAATGTGAAGCACAGCTACAGTGCCGGGCTGTTTGCGAGCACTTGACTGGCAGAATGAGAGGCAGAGATTTAGGCGGGCGGCTGGATGGTCCTACGAGTGCAGCATCAACAGCAACAATTTTAGTACGCGGATTTGATAGATTTGAGGCACATAATGCCTCCCCCTCAGTATGTGCGGCGAATATTTCCATCTCGCTCTCTATCTCTCACTGCGCTGAAGTTGTTGACTTTCTCCTTAAGCGCTTTCTCCTCTCTGCGAAGCAACAGCACCAGAGAGAATCTGACTGACTTTATCACATGGTACGCAGCCCGTTAATAACTTCCTCTGACAATTCCTCCTCATCTTCGCTGATGACCAGAGGGACAGCTGTGATTGTCATGTTTGTAGGGGAAGAAAGGCTCTAAACAATGATGTCACGTCAGCCTCTCTATTAAAAGACTTCATATTTTGAGCGGCATAATTAATACTCTTGGGCATGTCGCTTCCAAGTTGGCACTCCAGGCAAAGGGCTGCCACTCACCTGATAATTATTTTTGGAAATACAGCCCAAATTACAATGATTGACAAACGCAACAAAGCAGAGACAGCCTCAAGCATTCATGAAGAAAGGATTGAAAAAAAAAATGTCAGTGGCTAATGCTCTTTCACAGTGGATTTAAAGTTTCAATCACATGTCCTTTCATGTCTCCACTGTAACTTTGGCTCAGGTCAAACTATTTAGCCCCCGTAAAGCAACACCCCCCCCTCGAAATAATTAACACTTTTATCACTTTTTTTCACAAGTAAGTGTAGTTAAAATGTAAATGGGCTTTTATGACTTTTTAGTGGCCTTATGCCGAGTGATTCGCCGCGGCATAATTCAGCGGACCAACTGTTTCGTGTCAAGCAGCCCTTCAGAAATCGCAGGCGGCAATCCGTACGTATCCGAGTGTGTCTTCTCTTCACAGGTCCCTGAAAACAGGCAAACAGTTGTTAGCCCTTCGGGTTGCATCCATTAGACGGTGGGTAGAGGAAAGCGGCATGCCTCTATGCTTTTTACACCTCTCGCCATGCGTAAATCAGCCACTCTGTCATTCTCCTTGGAAGACTGAGGGGAGGTGGGGCTGGAGGGGGGGGGGGTGAGGGTGGGGATTATGTCAAGTTATTTGTTTTGTAGCAAAATGAAATATTTATTGGGAGTGAACACCTACCAGGAACAGACGACAGGCCGGGGTGCTTCATCTTCTCAGACTCATATTTGGCTTCCACCTCCGCAAAGGCCAACCCATGTCCTGAGGGTTTTCACTGATTCAGGGAAGTCCGCTGGCTTTGAATCCACATTTCAAAGCCGAACCGGAGGACTGTGCTGGAACTGGAGGGAGACATGCGGACACGCTCTCCAACCAATTACATGATGAGCTTCTCAACTTCTCACTGCGTTTGATAGACAAGGGATACTTTTGTATGGAGTGTTTTCCATGCATCCCTTCTATATTGAAACATACTGATTCATGTCTTTGCGGTGGGGAAGTTTTCCACTTGGACGAGGAGCTGCGAGAAGTGCAGTCGTCAGAGGTTATTCTGTTTCCCTGTAACACCCCGAGCACACATCATTTACCATCATTTCAGCTTGAAATACTAGTTTAAGGGAGGAAAACAGAAAGATTGATGGCGGATGGCGGGGGGAAAAAAACAAAGGTGGAAACCTTAAATCCTCCAAGTAAAATCAAATTTGAGGTCTACTTCACAGCAACACGCTCTGACAGGAAAAACCATGACACAGTGGTGCGGTTCTCAGACCGAGCAATCAAAACAAATTCCTCCACATCCGACCTCATTGTAGCAAATGTGTTTCATGGCGAGCGGAGACAGGGTGGTAGAAAAAGGAAGTATTATTTGCCTACGCTCCAAGTGGACCACTTAAAGAGTTGTAAAGTTGATGGTGGCAATAATGACGACTAGTCCACCACGTCCGCTGGTACGTCATTCCAACAACAGCCGCCCAGTGTAAGGCTCCGCGCTGGGAAAGCCATTTCAGAAGCGGAATGCTAAATGCATTAACAGTAAAAGGTCGGGAAGCAGAACGGGGGGAATCATTGTACCTCTGTCCAAACATATTACAGCGCTGACCCCTCTGAGTTCAAAGTAGCAGTGATCGAGTTGGTGTCATCACAAGCTGCCTACCTGGAAAACTCCTTCTCTGCAAGGGCCCTGGTTTGATCATGCAAGCGGGCGACACATGTCAAGCCGGGTTATTCCCACAGTTAATATTCTTTCATAACCCTCCATGCGGGCTGAACTTGATTATTTTGGCACATGGGCAAACAGCCACAGCTTTCAGGTGGTGCATACAGTATCAGAGACCCTGGTCACAAGGGTGATCCGTTCGCTGAAAAGGCAGCGTTCTGCCAAAAGACTCAGCACCTCAGAGTAATGAAGCCAACCCGACTCTGTGAGCATGAGCAGAACGGGTTACATTAGAAATGCATGAAGGCCAATAGGTGGTTACCTTAGGTCCGCTCCAACCCATTTATATTCCATCATCTGATATCAAAGCAGGAAAATGTTTTTGGAGAGGAGGAAAAGCGGCGAGCGCAGAGCTATATTGAAATGTCCGTGTCGCAACAAAACATGCAGAAATGGCTGTCAAATAGCACTGGGCAGGCGAAAACGTTCAGCGGTGTCCAAGTGGATGGCAACCACAGAAGGCAAGAGGCGTTTTTGTTGGAAGCCTCAACTGTGGTTTGGACAAAGCCTGGCTTGGATAATGAATCTTTCCTTTAACAACACTTTTAAAAAAGTGCCATATTTTTTTTTTTTTACTTTGCTGTCTCATTACCAGTGTCCACTTGGCAGAAGCGGGGCACGGTGATGCCCAGAAAGAAGGTCTGAACCTGGGCAACGTTCCTGCGGTCCACCCACCCTCTTTGCTTCTCCCTTCTCTCTCAGAGACTTGGTGCTTACTTAATCATGATTAATCGCTGCCTGGATAATCAGATACAACATCAAAAGGTTGGAGATGACAGTCCAAGGACACTTGGGAGGAAACAAGGTATACTAGGCATTCATTAGCTCTGGCATGGCACTCATACATTAGCCCATAACCCTTTATTGTCCTAATTAGGGAGGAGAGGGACTGTTAGCATTACCAATATTGTCCATATGCACATACATACATTCAACGCCAGGCTAGCTTGGGCGCCCAAATACAGCGGCCGCATTGTGCTCTCTCACGTCAGCCGGCAGGCCGGGCAGTCCTCTTGATTTACAGTCACTTACACGGGACAAACATAAGACAGCCTTTCCTTTTTCTCCATTATTTTGCTCATCTCACTTCACACTGTGAGGTGCAACCCATACAGTATATTTCATCTCCCCCCCCCGCCCGCCTTCCCCGCCGCCCTCTCCCGTTTTAAGTCTCCCTGGATGAAGCCTGGCTTGTGGTGCACCATTTTCCCAGCTACAGTAGCAGTGGTGCTGGGCCTTGTTCAACCCCATTATTTCTGGGAGCCAAATTCCCATGGTCCCAGGAACAGGCGTGCCAGCTCTGCCTTCTTGGCTCTCTTCCCTGGTATTGTTTCCTTTGTTACATCCAGAGCTGCATTTCAGCCCGTTAATGTTTGCGCTGGGAGGTCCGTATTCCCAGTGTTCAGCTTTAGAAAAAGGTAACCTGAAGTTCAGAATGAATTCACTTTTTTTTTTCCTTTTTCTTGAAATTAACGTTTTTTTAGCTTTCATATTGTTTTGAATTTGTCCTTTGTTGTGGCGATAACAATAGTATAAACTTGTGCAACAGCAGTTCAGACGTCTTGTCTGAACAGTGCAGCGCTCCCATCCAGATGAGTAGTATTTTTCTTGGGGAACAGCGCACACAGTGGAGCTGTCCAAGCCTTCAGATGTTTTCCCAATTCATTTCATTTGATTTTTCATATGTGATACCTTTTTATATATGCAATAATGGAAAAAATAAACTTGTTTTTAATCGAATTATTGCAAGCATTGTGCTGTTCATCAGATAATGGCCAATCTGCTTGTATTATGAAAATGCAGCATTAAGAAACGTAATAGAAAAATAATACATTCTACACCATAAAAATACTACTTTTAAATTAGCAAAACATTTCATTTTTTCTTTACTTGTGGTTATTTACTTCATATTTCTTCACATTTTATGAATGACATAGCGGATGTAACAATACAGAAAATGAATGGCTTCCATATATGTATACTAAAATAGTATTTAGAGAGTAGTTAAGTCATGTAAGTTGTTTGTTATTTACTCATATCTGATTGAATGTGGTTGAATCATTTTTCAATCCTCCAGTTTCTCATCATATATATATATATATATATATATATATATATATATATATATATATATATATATATATATATATATATATATATATATATATATATATATATATATATATATATATATATATATATATATGCCATGCAATTAAAAATGTTTATATGCTATAATATGCTGCTCTGAATCACATCAAGCGTGTCCCCATTTAGATCCCAGCTTGAGGGAACCCTGAGTTTTGGGAGAACGTGGGTCTGTCTGCGTTCCCTGTGCAGGCGTGGGTTTCCTCTTGAAGCTCCCAGTTTCCTCCCACAGTCCGAAAACATATTTAGGTTAATTGCTTGCTATAAATTGAGAGCGGCCGTCTGTCGATATTCCCAGTCCATGGGTGTCTGCGACCTCGACCCGGCGTTGCTGGGATCCAGCATCCATGCGACAGTGATAACTGCAGTTAAATGAATGATTATTATAATATAATAATTTAGGTTAATTGTTGAATCCCACTCATGCTAAGTGGCGCCTCATCTGGAGTGTCCATTGCCTCAGACAGCATGTATTGACTCCAGCTACTGGCTGCCCTGACCTGCTGAGGCAAGCAGTGACGGTGAGGCTTCATGAAGCAGAGTCCTCATTTTTAGTGCACATTAAAATTGCTTAGGTATTGCAGAGAGTGACATCGAGTGGGCTCACATAATGACGACACTCTTCATGAAGCTTCTCAACTATAGTTATAGGCTGATGAGGCATCATGAAACAGTGTCTTCATTTTCAGAGCCCACTAGATGGCACTCTCTAAATAAAGGTATTTGGATTTAAGAAACATTTCTGTGAAACTTCACCTCATTTTTTAACCGACAGCGCCCCCTATCCGGCTCTGAAAATGGCGCCCCTGTTTCACGAAGCCTCATCAGCTCATCACTAAACAGGGGTTGCACCTAGAGTAACTGAGTTGCCGGTTTGAGTCCAGCATGTGGGAAACATTGAACTTTCTATTCATCCCAAGTTCAGCTCAGTGACAATTTTTCATGTCCAGATATTCGGAAATGAAATTCCACGTTTTACATAAGCGCATCACATAATGAAGTGTGAAACCTCTCCTCCCCTAATTCGAGCACGATGAGATTATACGAGGCTGATCTTCAGATTATACGACCGCGCTCGTCAAATTGGTAAATCGCTATTATTAACTTTGGGAGTCTGCCTCGCCATTCAAGCGTGACGGCATTTCCTCATCTGTAATCCACTTTATCAGCCATCATTCCAGCCTGAGCACCCTAACTCCTTTTCTCTGATGTCAACTCATGTAGCCATGATGGCAGCTCACACATGGGATTAAATGCAGGGTTTGTTGGCTCAGCGCAGCATGCAGGGAGCGTTTCCGACTGATGTTGGCTGTTCCACTCCGAGCCACAGCACTTGTCTCCCAGAGCGCAGACACGACAGTGTCAGGTAATTCTCTGAGGAAGAGCCACACGCCCCTGCAGAGAGCAGTGGGGGGGCCTGTATCACATCTCAGGAGTTGTAATAGCAGCTTTGAAGACTCCAGTCCACTAATCCCACATCATGTGATCATGTGTCTAATAGACCGCTTCCTAATTCACAGCATTGTGGGGGAATCTTTTTTTTTTTTTTTGTGACTGTCACTTCTACCAGAGAGTTTTACAGTGGCTGAGAAAGACGGTTCTGGAAGGGGTTCATTCCTCTTTATTTAGCTAAGATCATACTATAAGAACTGTTTAGATAAAAAAAAAAAAAGAGTCGTTCTTGTTTGTATTTTAAGATTAATATATTTATAAGAGATTATTAAAAATGTGCACCTCAATTGCTTTTCTTTTCAGTTTTGAAGGGTAAAAACTCAGTCAAACTAAATCCCAATTTTGCAAAATGGAATATATATATATACCTTTTTCACCATTAGCAAATGATGGTGAAAAACAGTGTCACAAAATATTATGAGATTTATTTAATTTCTTAATTAATTTATCGCATATTTTATCACCTCAATGTCAGTGTTCTATCTGTTCACTCTTCCTCATTGTCAGACACTGGACCCCTGTTATGAAGTGGAAGTATTTCTAAGAGAAGAAACTCCAAATTATGATAGCAGATTCTGACGCGTTTTGTGGTACAGTGTTCACAGTGGTTACTTGGGGCGAGCATTTTGGGAAAATAACTTAAGTTTAGGTTTACAAAAATGTCGTCCATCATTAGACTACTTGTTCTCACAACTGACCACGTACTGTAACACGAAGTCATATGTGACCCTGAAAAATTTAGTCTGTCAAACTAATGTTCACTTACTCGTCCGGATACTTGAGAGTCACTTCCGTTGCTAGATAGATAGATAGATAGATAGATACTTTATTGATTGCTAAGACAGACTGACAAATATTTTATCCATTTTTGTCAATATTTTTTAACATTAACCACAACTGCTTCATTCATGCATCAATGCACACAACTGAGCCTGAACTAGCCACCTACACAATATCAATATTAGCACTTGATCTCTGAATAAGTACCTAACTGACAGTGCAGTTGTTTTTGTGCGGTGGAACACATTAAATCGAATGCTTTCAGCACATTCTTCCTATGACAGGAAGAATGGAGGGGAGACAATCAATGGATCGACATCTTGTTTTTAACAAATATTTACACCCAAAATAATTACATCTGTTTCCCCATTTCTGTGCCTTTCCTCAAACCCAACTTCTGTATCAGAAAATCATGCTTTATTATTGTCGCTTTGAAAGAAAAACTTCTTTTTTTATTTGAAGTTCAATTCCTTTAAATTAGTGAGTGGTAAATACAAAATGTATATCCCAAAAAAAACCCCACATTTTTAGATTTCTTTTGAAAAGAAGACAACATGTTCATTATCTTGTAATTACTATGAACAAGCAAAACCGCATTTACTCTGGAGTCTGCGCAACTTTTTAATTTATACTTTTGTGATCACATATCAAAAAGAACAAATGAGCAAACAGCATCATTAAAGCCACGTTTCTTATCTGCAGCCAAGAGAGAACCAAACGCGTCATCTTCCCCGAGTCATCAGACGTGGGGTCCACTGTGAAAAAGGAAGTGATCGGCGTTGAAAATCCTTTGTGCAGGACGAAAGAACGTGCTTAATAAACAGTTAACAGAATTTCTATGAGGCCGTCATGTGATCAATAACAGCATCTCTGGTGAATCTGCAGACAGTCTGATCATACATCACACGAGCGATTCCTTGTATTTGCAAGGGAAGCCTTGAAGAGGAGTTTCTTACAGTGGAAACCGTCTCCTCCTTAGTCATAAGCTGTCAAGCCAGGAAAAAAGAGAAAAATGCAACAAGACCCTCTGAGTATCGCGTGTGATCACCGCAGACGCACAGGTCTGCCGAGGTTTGTGTGACATTTTTAAGGCCTTTTTTTTGGTGCGAGTGATTATCTCGGAGGCAGTGCTATATGCACATGAAATGGCCGAGTTAACCTTAACACGTGTAAAACCATTACGGCTATTGACGACAGCGGTGTGTAATCCGACTTTGCAGTTTGATATTGACACTGGTGATCAAATGCTAAGCTCTGCTAGCAGATAGGTTGTCCGTCTCCGGGGGCCGGTGAGACAGGCAAATGAAGCAGCACCAGATTGATGAGAAATGAGTGTTCTGTAAAGTGTGTGCGTGTGTGCGTGCGCGCGCGCGCTCTCCTCCTGTAAGGGATACTGCAAAGCCAATCAATTAATAGTTAAAGTGGAACCAATTCTTGTTTCACTTGGGAACTTACTGAGGGCTTTGCCCCTTCATTTTCATACCGAGGCCTGCATTCCTAATTATGAGCAGTGCAAATGGATGTTAAGCCATGCCAAATTAAATCTTAGTTCATTAGATATAAGCTCTTTAAAGATTGAAAGAAAATATTTGAATTTTTAAAAAGTTTCAATGTGCAGTGTCCCATTTTTAATGAGGACGTTGCAACGTGGCGGGAGGAAGGGGGGGAAAGGGAAATGTCTTTGTGTGGATGAATAATCTAACCAATATGAAATATTAAGTCACTGTTTTACCCAGTGTTTCTCCTCGGGCTGCAGCGTTAGGCTGGATAATAAAAGACTTTCCTTTGGTGAGCTTCTGCTTTGAATAAAATACAGAGGTGCATGAAGGGGAAGCTCAACTGTCTAGAGGCAACTACAGTGCTGAATTACATTGTAAATATATTCATTATTCCTAAAAAAAAAAAAAAAAAAAAATGGGGGGAAACATTGTTGACAGACGTCCGTACCATCATTAGACGATTTCCAAGTCAGGTTGTAAATAAATAAACTCATTTTCAGGAGGAAAATGCATGAAATCTACATTTTTTATAATGTTTGCCGCCCGGCTGAACCTTGTTATGATGGGGTTGGAGAAAAGGTTTTACAAAGGTTAGTCGACTCAGTAATCGCAAATTCCAGAGTCAAACACCTCCATCTTAATTCAGAATTGCTTTTTGACCCGTTTTGACTGAAACTTAGCCAGACATGAGATTATTCTTTTTAGTTTGAGTAAAGCGAGATTTTGACAAATCAGAGGAAGGAAGTTCGGAAGTTGGTACGAAAGACAATAAACGCTGTGGTCATTTGAGAAAATAACTTGAATCACATTTTGGTGAGTTGGTGACACTAGTATGATTGATTCTTTCCTACAACCAGAGTTTCTGTGCGATTAATTCAGATTACAATTTTAATATATTGACCATTCAAACGTAGCAAAGTCGGGGTATGCACCATACATTACAGTGTGTGACAGAACAGATTCTTGCCTCAGAGGAGCAGCAGGTTTTATTGGTGCAATGCATGTTTACGTTTACCATTACTCTGTTATATGGAGGTGCCGGGACAGGTTGCTGTAGTTGCTATTTTCAGGACTCTGTTTGGATATCAGCTTCTCCTCACACTGCCACCTACTGATTTGGAAACAGACTTGCACGGGTTGGTGATAACGCCAAGTTTTCAGTCAACTGAAATAGGTGGATGGAATTGTTTTTGGAAACAGAGACAGGTGACATGTCTATTGCTGAACTGAGCTGACGACATTTAAAAGATTATGTTTCATGAATGTATTTTCATCTAAGACCAGGAATTTTGGATGGTGTTCTGGAGTTTCGTCTGGTTCCAGATTTGAAGTTCGCTGTTGAGACAGGACAATAATATTGGGAGAGTAACATGGCAGTTAGAGATGAGCTGCTTGCTGGTAGTCTGCATATTTTTTCTTCGACTGATATTTTACAATAGATTTAATTGCTGTTCTCAACCAGCCTCTCAAATCACGTGACAAAGTCGGTCAATCTGCTGGGGTGCAAAGTTAATGGAAAGTGAAAATGCCAGATCAGGGAAACAGAGTTGTTAGTATCATTTAAGCAAAAAAAAAAATGTTTGAGCGCTGCCATATCTGCGTCATCAGACTTGCTTCCATGAACTTCTTCGACTTGTTGATGAATTTTCCCTCTCGCCGTAAAGTCTGGGCTCGGATTGGTTTGTTTTCAGAGTTCAGATATTTCACCATCAGCACTTGATGTTACAAATGACACCTGAAACTTATATAAACGCAGTCAGCCAAAACATGTCGCATCCACCACTCCCATATTGTAGCGTAACGGTTTGTCACACATAAGCATGTAAAGCCGGCAGTTCTGTCAACGTACTATAGATCACTTTTGAAGCAGATATTGTTCTTTGTTTGTGTGTTTGTTTTTCTTGTGTTGTCATGACCAGTGGTCATATTTTTTCTGGTCTTTTTCTTCTGAGAATTGTGAAATTGCGAGACAATGTGACAAAATCTTAACCCCAAAATGTGAATCCAGTGTCCATGCCAGCCATGTAATTGTGGTCACATCATTGCCATTGTTTTCTGTTGTTACTAACTCAGAAGAAACCAGGGCTGATGATTCTGCTGTGAAAATTCTAGTTTACAAAACAGTTCATCATTGTGTCAATTGTGATCAATAAATACACAAGCTGTGGTCTTCAGTAGAGGTGAAGCGAAGGGTCCTGCAGGGGCCCAGAAGCGTGTGTTTCTGCTCTTCATCCCTTTCCTGATACACAAACCTCTTTTTGGATTGAACCCCAGACCTCCACATGACAGGCAACCTCTTTTACCTCCAGGACAAAGAATAAAAAAAGGAAAATTCCATGGGCCCATTAATCCAAACTTAATGGTCAATCTTACGACAACACTGGCCTCATTGAGGAAAAGTGTGTGAACTGTTACTTTGGTTTCCAGCTCAGCTTGTAATGGAGAAAGCAGATGTTCATTTCACAGCGGTCACTTCACCTCCATCCAACTTTCTCACACACCGCACTAGAGGAACGTAATCTATCGAAACTTTAACACCGAGGCTATTAAAGACAGTTTCTTCACTGCTTCCTCGAACCGACTGGAACACGACGTTTGCATTATAGATCAGCACCAATTACTTTGTCGTGTTCGTTTTCGCTGCCGTAATATCTTCCACGATTTTCTTTCACACACTCAGAAACGGGTCTAAAACGGGAAGCACCCAGGGTCCAGTGTCGTAAGAGGTTTACACAGTGTCCATTGTGTAACAGCTGTAAAACACTGAGCAAATTATTATTAACTCCACATGCTGTTCTGCCTCCGCCTCTGATAAAGTGGAATCCCAGACCAACCTTTGGATTTTGGCCAATAACCTTGGAGGGAGAGGCTGATTGAAAACAGTAGTATGAAACCAGGTCACTCATTATGACCGGATTGCTGAGACAGTGATGCAAAACTAAGCTGAGGGCGTGGTGGCGCAGCTGCTTACTTGACAGAGGGAAAGACAAAGGCATTGACAAGTCGTGTTAATAATTCGGGAAAGCTCTCCAACGTTTTCAGGCCCGGGACCACCCAACTGACATCTGTCTCCGAAACACGAGTCAAGTAAATGTCAAAGCTGACAGAAGAACTGACAAATGTTCGTGTACAAAGAATCTGTGTTGTGGATACCTCTTTTAAGATTCCAAAAACAGTTGGTGTGAGAAACTACCTGAACTCGCTTACCTTGTTGCAGTGTAATTTGGGGGTCTCACGGGTCAAACCACAGGGGCTCGATCACTCTTAAACAAATACTCCTCCCATATTCTTGCAGTACTGCCAATAACTAAGCGTTAAGTCAGTGAACACATTTAGTTAATACACCACTTTAATACACCATCATGGCTGTAATGTTTTCAGTTTGTCTTAATATAAAAGACAACTTTTGACGTTTTGAATTTTATTACAGAAACATGAGTCAACTGACTCATTTTGTGGCTAGAAATCTGAGGCATCAATGTAAGTACAGCAGTTACTGCCGTGCAGTTACGGTGTTGCTAAATGAACTCAATGCCATTCAGTGGCGAGCAAAACAAGAAACCCAGCCAGTTGCAGCTGAGATTTCTTAATTTCATTTGCCACAGTTGGTTCTTGCCAAACTTCCACAAAACACTCAAATCATCTTCTGACCCTCTTCCTGTGTTCACAGTGACCAGCCAGAAACTAAAAATCTAGTTAAACTCTCCAAATGAAGGGATTTTTGTTAAAGCTATGGTCGGATTTGAATGCAATTTTTTAGGAAATGTGTGAGATGGAACACCGTATTCAATTTTGGGAGAGATCCGGATCACCATCTGGATCCAAGAGTTTTTCAAATGATTCTTTAACGTTGGGAGATATGATGGTTTTCTGCATTTGGAACCAGGATTTTTCTTTTGTCTTGAGGTTGTCTTGAAGGTGGTCTGGTGCTGCTTGGTGGAGGTTTGCGCTCTCTGAGTGCTTTTCTAGTTTGTAATTAAAAAGAAGATTTTGCAGATACTGATAAAAGAACAGTAAAAGGGAGAGAACGTTTGTGCTTTACATGACTTACTTGAAACCTGTTTTTTTCTGCCCTCATCTTTCTATTATGCAGACGGCAGTTTTTCTGCAAAAGTCTACAAAAGGACTTGTGGCTAATGATACTACTGGTTAAACCCTTGGTTACCACGGCAAATCGATAGTTACACAACTCATCGGACAACATATGCTGAGTTTAAATTTAAAAAGTTGTACGATGCATTCTGTAATTTTGTTTGTAAAAGCTGTATATACAGAGAGATATACAGAGAAGTTGTACTGCGTGTAGGCGGTGGGCATGAGACTTGAAGCTGAGGAACGGAAGCAAAAGATTTTGTTCTCAACACAGAGTGGATGCTTCAGCCTTCAGCTGGTCACTGAGGAGCAGTGATGGGGAAGTTTCAGGACGTCCTGTTCTCCAGCAGAGTCTGCTCGTGTCCGGGGCTTCAGTCTCATGCAGGACACATGCTCAAATGAAATTGATATCATATTCAGTGTACTTCATACATGTGTGCAGTTTTCCGATGTGACTATTCTTTTGGCTATAGTTTGTCTAATGTGTCTGATTTCCTCCGGTTCTCTTGCTAACCATCCACTCTGGAGACTTGAGATCAACCAGGATTGATTAAACACTCAACAATGTAAAGTGTGTATAGTTCTGTGGTATGTCGGACAATGGTACCTGCTGTACTTTCCGATACTATAAGCCACAACTTCTTTCTCACTGTCTGAACCCTGCCTCTCACACCGTACAATTACACGTCTAATATATGGAGGCTAAAGAGCGTCATGCTGCCTAAATATTGAGAATTGAAATCGCAGGTGTTCTATTTATCTGTATTCGCCCACGTCTCCACAGCTCCACCAACAGAGCCAATCTCCTGGAGGACCGGAGATGAGAAGTAGCAGCTGAGACCAGCTGTTGTGTCTGAACTTTTGAGCCCTTTAACATTGCCGAGTTTGTTTCATGAGTCATGCTGGAACCCGTCCAAAGCAGTTTACAACTGATCTTCATTCATTTTTAAGTTGGGTGCACCACCAGTCCGGTGCTGGTTATGCATGAACAAGGTCTATTTTCCTTCTTAAATTTTGTGGGTGTGGCTAATATTCAGGTCCACTCTATTGTCCAGAATTTACAGTAATATCTGCTATATTTAACCAAGTACCTATTCTTGATGAACTGGACAGGACAAGTTACAACTAGTTTCTTATTTTATCCATGTATTTATTTCCAGTTCTGCATGAATTTGACGTCATAATTTACTAAGAGATGTTGTTACATCAGAATTCAAACTGAAGCGAATACACAGCCCTCGAAATATGTCAAAATTCCACTCAAAAAATGTAGTCCTTTTATTTCCTAGGAAAAAAAGTAAGCCCCGGTTTTTGAGTGCTGCTGAACCTGTAGTTCTACAATCACCAGCTTTTTTGATTCTCACTTTACCTGTTGGTACAGACGGAAATGTCGAATTCGCTCTGGCATCTCTCAGCCTGATGTGACACCCAAAACCCAAGAGTGACAGAGTCTCTCTCCCCGCAGGAGGAACAAGGAAGATGATTTGTTGAGGGACCCCGGGGAACTACTGCGCCTTGAAAACAGGTGGCGCAACATCACACCGCAGCGTGCCTTCGGGGAATATTTGGAGAATTTCTGAAAAATGCACGAAAACAAAACATTTCCCCTCCAACTGAAGCAACCTACAGTAGAACACGCAGTGATTAACTGATCGTGCTGTTGGCGCTTTTGTGAGGCACCAATTACATGTCAACCCTTCCACTTGCTGACGGGAAATAAATCTAATGCATTTCATTTCAATGTGAAAAGTCTTGTATGCGCAACCCATTTTTATTGCTTCTTAATGAACTGGGTGTTAATGACTACGCTAAAACTACTTGTGTTTCATTTTATTTTTCTATCATCATATTATCATTTAATTTGGTGCGTTCTTAGTTTTGATTTTGGTTTTAAACGTGAGAAATAGTGTCATTAATGAAAAGCAAAATGCTATTCCACTTCAAATATAACAACTTTTAGTATCAATACTCTTGAATAATACAACAGAAAGGGGTGTAATAATTGTTAAGATTCTTAAGATGTGTACTGTGTGCACTGGAGACCAGGCGTATCTGCTACTGTACCGGAAAAGAAAGTTTAATGAGCTACATAATTATTTTCTGCAGCAAATATTAACACCATAAACATTGCAATGCAACGTGTGTAATTATTTGTTGGGATTTCCTGTTTTATTCTGAAGAATTCTCATCGGACTTTTTCTTCTCTGTATCTCCTGCTTTTGTGTTTAATTTGATTTTTATGAGGATAAATGACTTTTACTTTGCAACAAGGCTAATATGATTTACTAATTGGCACACAAGCGCCATTACATTCTTCAGCCAGATCAGGTTTGTACAACTGACTGAGGTACGGTGTGATGTAATAATTCAACCATTATGTTTATTAAATTGAGGAATTTATTTGTTCGTGTGGTAGGGAAGTGATAGAAATACTGTTTGAAGCAATATTATTATTATTACTATTATTATTATTATTATTATTATTAGTAGTAGTAGTAGTAGTAGTAATAATAATAATAATAATATTTATTATTATTATTATTATTTTGTGGGAAAATGGCAACAGTGAATCAAAATGGAAAACTTAATTTAAAAAAATGATCAAATTTGAAAAAAGGACAATATATAAACTATAACTGCAATTTAATGAAATGGCTATTCATTTCTCGATGTCAGCTGTCACAAAACACTATAAAGTCAAACACTATAAAGGGAATTAAGCAAACGCAAACAAATAAAAATACTGAATCCATAATGAAATGAAATATTAAGATGTATATCAGGGGAAAGAATACAAAATAATGAACTATAAAGGAAAGGGAAAAAGAAATATTACTGATTTTAGTAGGACCCTTTTAATACAGACACTCGAAACAGTTCTTCATGGTCAGTTTCAGAGGTTCACCCTGAACATGCCAAAGGGCTGGGTGAAGTCCTCGGGCCACACTGGACTCCGTTCTGACATCTGACTCTGCACCAAGCACGAGAGAGTAATTGCGTTTTTGCAATGGAGATTTTAGCCAACTTTAAACTACTTCAACTACTGACATAGTTACAAAGTTCTTATCACTTGGAAATTACATTCACCATTCCTCAGTCGTGAAAACAAGAATGATAGAACAAAAGGATGTGAAAAATTGAGGGCCTTTAAGAGACCCATATTTTGTAGATTCAGAGCACTCGTATCTTATGAGAGGCTTTGCACAAAACTGAACTCCGAAAATCCCAGCGTTAAATTAGAGTCATTTGAACTGGGTATAAAATGGGATCCTTAAAACCGTCCAGTGTTGCATCATGGGATAGCAGTGGGATTCTATGCACAGCCTGGAGGAGAGGACCATATAAGACTTTCCGCTCACAGTTTCACATGTGGGAATGAAATTCTACGTCTCTGAAAACTGAGGAGGTGTTATGCGCTAAATATCTTTATTTTTTTTCCCTTAACCACATGCATTTAGGACGACAAATTATTTTACATTACAGCAGGAAAGCCGAAATGTTGTGTTGTATCCTTGCCATCACGATTAAAGGAGCTGTAAAGCGCTCCTGTTTTTAAGTGTATTCTGATAAGAGAGAAATAGAAAAAAAAAAAGATCTGAAAAATAGATTGTAACATCGACTGCAGCTGCGTGCTGCGCTTAAATATTTCAGTAGATGTTTAGCAGGGCGCTTGTCTAGCGAAGGTTTCTTCAGCTGTAACAAAGTGAGTCTTGCCTGAGAATTAATGTTCAAGTTTCCAGATGAAGTGACAGCCCTAGTTTTTATGTGATTTCCTGATGATAAATGCTTTCTTATGACTCTGGCGCTCCTATATTTAGCATGTGTCACAGCAGCGGTGATTGCTTGTCTGTCCAAGTCTCACCAACTGAGTCACTCACCGCTGAGCGAGATAGGTCAGCAAGAACAATTTCTTCATTTTGACAAATCACTCCACAATGTATTAGCGGAGAGGCCAACTGTCAATCCGACTGCCCAAAGGTCCTTATAGGGCCTTTTGGTGGCTCTGAAAAATGATGTAATCAGCCCGTCCTTCCTTCTCAGCACGGCTCCATCCATCCTCTCTAAAGGCCCGCTCCCTTTGGCCTCGCTCTGGATCAAGTCCCCATAAGGCCCCCTGACCCTGTTAGAGGCGCATGATGGGCGGCCCTGTCACTTCAAATGGCTGCCCAGGTCCGGTCTGAGAGTAACCCCTCGCTGTGAGTAAACCTCCACGTTATTTCTGTTTTATAGGCTACGGGCGGATAACTCTGCGGAATGGATGTGGACAACTCAGTTATTGTCACTCAGGGCGCGGGAGGGAATGTTGTTACCGCCCTGCGAATGAGACTCGATTGAAAGGTATGAAAAGTTATGTGCTGTTGTTTTACTGTGTTAGAAAAGTACACGCTCAAAGCCTGACCTGGGCAGTCACCTTGAATATGCAACTTTGACAGAGTTTTTGCTCTGCACATACTGTATATATAGATCATAATTTGACTTGACTCTATAGGACGTCAATACCGTCCTTGTCGTTCTCATTTTACGTTTCAACTTCTCACTGGTCATACTTGAGGATCCCAGTCCGCAGGCCATCCTTTGATGTAAAGCAATTTTCTGCTTCACAGTAGACCACGGCTAGTTTAGGAGCCCAAATTTTATGCTCAGAAATATGGCACTTATGGCAGCGTGGCTGCTGCATAACTGTAGTAAGAGGTCAGGACCCCAGTGGGGTTCAGTGTGGACTAATTTTCCAGGTTTCCACAGATGCGGATCTATTTCAGGCAGGACTGCCCTGCGTCACCAGTCAACACCGAGTTAAATGAAGAAATACCAAAAAGACAAGTCCAAGTGTCCATGTGAAATGTGGTCTATTTATGAACACGTTACCAATTTTGTTTTGTTTCTCTACCCACTCTTCGCTCAAGCAGCACTGAGCTGACATGATGTGTTTGTGTTCCTTGCTGAAGGTTCCAGCAGCAGAGGATGTGTGTGGCATGCACCTCCTCACTCCCACTGTGTAATGTATTGACGATGGGAAAGTGGAGTTTTGCATCCGATGCTGATGCCGAAGGCAGCCTTCAGCCTTTCAATTGAAGGGCATGTTCCAGCTTCTGCAGAATATCCGAACACCGTGGCTAGAGTGTCCAGTGAAAGACAGCGGTTGGGGTTAGGTAAGCCATCGGATGGTTCATTTCGTTCCGCTCATTCTACATATATTAACAATTATTACGTCAAGCCCCTCAAACTGTTGTGCCAGGTTTGAAGGGATCATTTGAAGTGGTGAACGGCGTGTGCCCTCGCTTTTAAGAGTATTGAGACACAATACACTTAACACAAACAAAAACCTGCAGGACCCTCTGGATACCTTTGGCATTGATGAGTCAAGGCGCAAAGCCTGGTGCTGGCAAATTCCGGTTGAAGGCCCCATGAATCAAAAGCCAATTGGTTTATATGAAACCCGAAGAGAAGTCAGGGGCCGTTTCAAGAGCTTTTATTTTAGCTAAGTGGCACTGAACTGCTTCACAGTGTCAGCAGCATTGCCATCACATTGTCTCCTCTGCATGTTGAATTGAATATATTGTCACAAGTTTTACCAAAACTGTTCAAAGGATTTATTTAAATTTCAAGGAAGATGAATGGCTCATATATGATGTGCATTTTCACTTCTAGCAAGCTTCGCCTTTGATGGCACGGGTAGGGGGGAAGACGCGGGTTTGTTATTGAAGTAAAGAATAATAAGGCCACTACGTGTTGCCCCACTCTCTGTGTACAAAGACCTTGGTATGAATCCAATGCACTATGTATGCCCCTTAGAACAAACAGGGATACAGGAAAGCATGTGGCTTTTGATCCTGCCTTCCTTCGCCGGTCTTTCATCTGACCCATCCTCCAAAATTGTCACTCGAAGTCCGCGTCGAGTTCTGCTAATCTAACCCTGAGGGGCTGCACCATTTTTCTTGCTCACTTCAACTTTTACATTTCCAGTCATTAACGCGCAGACGAGAGAGCCGCGAGTCTTTTAAACAAGCAAGACCAGTGCGGAGCGAAAAGCTCAGTTCAACAACACGGTTCAGGCTTGATTCATATTTTTGTTTTTACCTTTACAAAAATCCTCTGCGTGAGTGTTGAATCTTTGAAGAAGCGCCAGGTTCGCTACAATATCAACTCGGCAGCTTTTCCTCAGAGGGAGAGAAAAAGCCCTTGTTCTCCCGACTCTCTCGCATGGTGAACATGTCAGCGAATTACACACTGTAAACAACTGATTGAGGCTACGAAGGGGAGGGTACACCAAAAGATAATATGTTTGGTTTGGAGTTGATCCGCTGAACATACATTTTTCTCCCACATAAATTTCCCTGGTCCGCCCTGCACAGCGGTGTTCTCCCCTCCAACACAGCAGACTCTAATTCTCAGGATTCAGCACTTCAACTTTATACATTTCATCCCTTTCACCTTAGGGTAGCATTCATAATTAAAAAAGGTGAGTTTATGTGTTCGATAAATGATGCATAGGAAAGTTTTGGAGTTTTCACAGTGCAAGTCCACAGTGGCTCAGCTAATATACACCTCCGGATAGTTGCGGCCAAGACTTGAACCAGTGAAAACTTCATGATGTCGACCGTTTTACCGCTATGAATGTTATTAAAAATAGATTTGAGGGGTTTGAACAATCACCTGTGATCTGTTTATACAAGGGCGGCAAGATTCTCTATCACACTGCGAGACTTTGAAAGTTGCATGCACTTCTTTGTGTGAGTGCTTTGGCTTTCCTGCGACTTGAGAAGCATCCAAGGTCAGACTCAGTAGATTAAGCTTTTATTAGTTCAACAAAGTTTTTGATTCTGTCATTGTTGTTAAGCGGTGAACCTTCGATACTATATATATATAGTATTTTTTTCCACGTCCTGTGTATCTACTGTAGGTTGTTTCTAGTCTGGTACATGTTCTGACATCGTGGACTGATGTCACCGTGGTGCAGTCACTACTGCAGACTGTAGTTTTTGGTCTCACGTCCACGAGTGTGTGCCTGGTTTCATTTCACTAGCAGATTAGTAGATCTCCAGAAGACATGTTTCTGTGAGATTCCATGTGTGGTGGCGTGTGTGAGTTTCTTTTTCGATAGTGTCTTCTTGAAAACATGAAAAAAATATTGTATTTGTTAAACTGAAATCCCACAAAACATTTTTTTGGTACTAATCATTTAATATAGTTAGATACTGAACAAATTCAAAAATATTTTTTAACCAGATACGAGAGCACTTTACCCTTATTTGGTTGAGTTATTGTTTTCTAACTCATGAAAAATGGGGCAAAATCATTTCATAATTATTCATTGGTGATGGATTATCTGGCCGGCAGCCTGTGGCATCCTGGATTAAGAGTCCGAAAGTCAGTGGAGCAGCAGAGTGTGCTCAAAGTGGCAGGATTCAGACGGAGGTGGAGGTAAATACGGGTCATCAAACTCTTTAAAGGTAAATTTAATCCCACTTTTGGCACCAAACCGTGCTCCCAATAATGTGTAGCTGCTTAGCTGACATTTTAATTAATTTTTCCAAAAGTCCTTTACAGAAGATGGGTTTGCTCAGAGGTTTGTTTAATTGCCAAAATTAAACAAAAAAAAAAATCAAATCTGTCGCTGAAATGAGATTCAGACTTGGCTGGACAAGAGAATTAAATATGTCACCTACTTCAGGAGTGATGGATTTTATTTTATTTTAATTTTATTTTAATCCAGGTCAACACCGTTACAGTAAAATTCTTATACTGAAGCTATGATTTTAATTATATTCCACCAGTAATCCCCGTGGATTGTTGAGATAATATTCCGAGATCAACTCTTGTGAAGCAGAATTTATACTTTTCACCACTTCACAAATGACACAAGGTGGCAACAATCTGAGGTATTGGGGATGAAAAATGAAATGAGTCACGCATGAATGTTATCCAAAGCAGCAGAAGATCCTATTTTCACATCCAGATGAGCCCACACCTCAAGTCTCTGATAATAAGATGTCTTCTCACACGAGTGGAAAATACATGATAAACAGGAAGCTGACTCTCAGCCATGATGCTCTGTTACGATCGAAGCTCTTGGTCATAATGGAGAGTGACTCACTGTGACTCGGATCACAGCCGGGTAAAGTTGTTCGCATTACTTGAATGTTTTGACCTGAAAGTTTCATAAAATGTGACCTGACAGATATTGCTGGACTCAGCAGCTCAAAAAGACACACGAGGGTTTGCTCATGCATTTTATGGGTTGGATTAAGTGAGCACGCCTGTGCAGGTTGAACTCAATCAGACAGCGCCAGCTGGTCCAGATTGTTACTATCACTGAAGGCCTGACTAATACCAGGAAGCTGGAAATCCCTATTGGGCCGCTATGAATGAGCGAGGATGTTTGCGCTCATACTCAAGTTTCATTATTATGTGGACTTTACTGGTGAAGTCGGAGCTTTGCAGTTGTCATGTTCTACACCTCTATACTTCACCAACAACCTTCAATCTATTCATCCATTCATTTACATGGTATTTTCAGCTGAGCCCTAGTCAAGACTTCTCTGACTGCAGAAATCTTCTGTAAGAATTTTCGTCTCCAGCTTGTCCCAAATGATCGAAATTCTCCCCCTATCACAAAAGGAAATTTGAGCCAATGTAAACTGAAACTCAGGCCTTCCTTACTAGAACAGACAGCAGTTTGGTAGTGGTTAGTGCTGTGCTGTTGCTGGTGTACTTGAAGCCCTCAGGTTGAAATACAGCAGAGAATTAACAACCACACTCTCAGATCTACAAATGTTTTGGTCTCATTTTTAATGCTTTCTTGCAGGTCAACTTGACAAGTCTAGTGTACTGAACCAGAGCATCAATCCTTGCCTCACTTTTGATGTTTTTGCTCAATTTAAATGAGCACTTTGCCAACTAGAGTTTGGAATGAAATGCACCAATAGTTTCCATCTTCCTTCCCAGTTATCGTCAGTAGTGATAACAGTGTACTCTTGGAAGTGCATGTTCAGTGGTACCTTGACCTGTTTTTTTAGTATGAGTTGAGAGCTAGCTACTGTGGACCTTCGCACCAATTAATTTATTTATGAATTCACTTCATCTGAGAATTGATTTGAGTTCAGAGTGGGGGCGCCACTGAGCACGGGTATACGACAGCCCAAAAGTTTTATTATTTTAGAGTCGGAGGGTGGGAAAAACTTGTTTGGTGTGTCAGGGCAACATCTGTCTGGATGCAAAGTGGTTTATCTTATACATATAAAATGGGACTGTCGACTCTCCGAAGCAACAAGCTCAAAGGCTATTATGTCAGTCTTCCACATCGATTTCTATGCAACCTCGCCACGTCCTGGGTAACAACAAGGTATTCATATGATAATAATCATAATATGTCAAGTATCTCCAGCCATCAGAGATGCTAGTCTCAGTTTAATGATTCTGGGAAATTGAGGATTACCCAGGATATGAGAGCAAGCCTACAGTTTTCATATAGTGTGGGAGGTTGCAGGGCTCTGTATTAGTAATCACAGGGGAGAGCCGAGAGGTGGGAGAGAAAATCTGCTTCTTCTCTTCTCTCATTCATCATAGCAGTCCTCTGGTGAGGAAACATGGCAAATGGCCAAATGAATGCACTTCATAAAGCGCAAATGTCTCCTCTGATGTGCCTCTCACTGAGGATCTGCAGAGAGGGGGAAAGATTTCCACAGATATATTATTGTCAAACTCTGCTGCCCCCGCTTCCCAGCGTTATTATGATATTGTAGGAGATTTTACAATAAGATTTGGTGACTTCACTCGAGCAGTTACCATAACAATGTTACATTGATGGCGCTGGTTTTCAATAGCTGCCTAAACTGATTGAAGCTTATTGTCAGGCTGGAAGATAAGTTTTCGGGGGGAAGTAGCACTTCTCGCTCTTTTTTTAATGTTTGTAATTTAACAGGGTAATCTCGCACTTGTGAGGAAAATTCTCACAGGTTGATGTGGCGCCGACGGTAAGTGGAAGAGATGTGAGATAACATGTCGCGAGCGGAACCAATTCACACCACACAATAAGACGGTCAACACCACAGGGAGGTGCTATGGATCTGTATCCTCCGTTACATGTATTCTCTACACATCGAAATCAGTCCTTCGAGAAAACTAAAATAAGAGTTTTAATTGCGGCAAATAGAAACTTGCGAAGATATGTGACATATTTTGCAGTTGGTCGTACCCTTAGAAGTAGTAGTGGCAGTAGAAGTATTGTTATTACACCTCTTTTTATAATGAATGAACAAAAATGGTGGCAAAAATAAAACAAATATATAGTTGTTTTCCGTGGCTTGATTTGAGTCATATTATTATCTTTTATTATTCAACTTTATTCAAACCCTTTCCATTTACTATATACCTGGCCCTCAAAGTCACCCAAAGACAGGGAGCTCAATGTATTAATTCCATGACAGACTTATTAAAATAAAGTGGTCATCTTGACTAAACAAATCAACAGTTAAAGGAAAATAATGATTACTAAAAAAACAATACAAAATAATAATATTTAAAAAAAATACTATCAGTTGAGAGTCAGTGTGTACTAACTCAAATACTACATATACATACTACATATGAGACTGGTCAGTAGAATTATGAATTCTAAAATATCAGTCTAAAATAGATTAATAAATCAAAATACGAATTAGCCAACAAGAATATATATGATCACTAAGAGTTACAATAATTGCACATACATGAAGGGTCAACATATTTATAGTTATTAATGCATATGAATTAAATGTGTCTGTGTGTGTGCGCAATAATATATACACAAATTCATAATTCATGCAGCATTACCATACTTTAAGTTACACTGCATAAAAATTGCAGCAGCCGTGTGAAAAATAAATGAATGTTTAATAAAAATAAATGTGGTGAGACGTTTTTCTCATGAATTAAAAAAAAAAAAAAAAAAGTTCACATCCAGCACAAATCTGGGTTTAACAAGCGTGACGAGAGGCTGCTGTGTAAAGGCTCTGGAGTGAGAAAGAAAAAAATAAATAAAGGGAGGGAGAAGCAATGTTTGCAGAATAGAAGGGGAGATATGAACCAACACAAAAAAGTTATGGATCACGCTAAGGAAATCCGCATCCCACATGCGTTTATATGTGTTTATTGTCTCTCTCTGGAAATCTTTTTAAGTGTATTCTGACTTTGTATATCTATATTAATTACTCTATTGATTCAAGTTAACACCTAATGCCCAAGAAACATAAATCACTGTTTCCGCTTAATTGTCTGTATGAACTAATTAGGAGCCGTGTTTGAAAATAAATATGTAGGACTGTTATTTATTATTTATTCCCCCTGCTGTCACAATAGGCGTCGTAATGGGATTCAACTGGCGCTGGATGTTTAACTGTATATGTAGTTTAGTAGCCGTGGTTTTCTCTAATTATGAAAATAGCTACATGCAAATATGTGCACTGCTAATTATCACTGATCTTATGGCAAACTGTATGTCATCTCGCTGTAAGTTTAAAAGGTATAGTGAGCCGGCAACTGGCTGGAGTACATTACTGCACTGGAAGAGCCTCAGATGCTTCATTAAAATGATTATTTTTGAAATTCAGCTGTTTTCAAACGGCATGCTGCTACTTATTCAGCGTCATACTGACGTGTCGGATGTAACAAATTACATACAGTAAACTCAGGTCAATGTGGTTCACCTTAGCGTCTTTGAAATAAGTACATTTTGAATAATATAGTTTTTTTTATACTTTAAAGTATTGTCTTTTCTAAAAAATGAATAGTAATGTCAATAAAATGGAATCAAAGAAGTAGATGTGGCCTAGGTGGAAAACATGCTCTCACTTCACTTTCCAAATTCGAATAGTTGCACAGTGCCCACTGTATATGTTAGACTTGGTGAGTAAATGCATCAACTTCAGAAGCATAACAGCAATGAAAAGCAATAAATAGCGGAAAAATGTGTCTGTTTGGTCATTGATATACTACTACGCTTTCATTCATGTAAAATACATTCAAATATATTGGTAAAGTGCATCTGAAGTGTCTGCAGTGAATGTGAATTCCGTTGCTGAAGAAGTCATAAATCGCTGCAGCAACACAACAAAGATGGCGTCTATCTTAAGATGTCGAATCACACTTTTTTAGATGAATAAAATACGAAAAGTACTGTCGAAAACGGCACTATGGTACTTTTCAGTAAGATTTAATTCCTGGCGACAGTTGAGACTCCACCACCTCAGAGGCAGCGCACCACCCACAGAATCTGCCCTTAGGCCTTGACTGAGGACAACAGCATTAGTAGGCCTAAGTGAGCGAGAATAACCAGATTACACCAGAATTAAAAGCTAATTGAAATGACGAAAAACCCAACTCAAGAGTGTCAATCGAATAAATAAAGCATTTAATAAAAGTTAAATTACTATATAACAATAATTGAGTGATACAGCGGTTAAAAGGAAACCATGACACTGAATATATATATATATATATATATATATATATATATATATATATATATGTGATGCACCAATGTGACAATGTGAATCAGTTGCTATATTTTGAATCTCCGTATTTGGTGATAAAATGTCAACTCTTCCGAGACACTGCATCAACAACGCTGGTCTTTCACACCATTCCTTAAATTTCCTGCCATCAGCATCAATCTTGGCAATAATTGTTGCCTTTTATCATCTCTTCTTGCTAGAAAAACGAGACACTGAGGGCAGGAATGTAATGTGTGTTAAGAAATCGTCCCTTAAAGTGAATTATTTTGTCTACTGCTGCACGGACTTGTTGAGTTGGGGGGGAAAAACTGTCAGGATAAATGTAAATACAGGCAATAGCTGCACCTCTACATCGCTGCCAAAGATACTTTGACGTCTAAAGTGAGACGGTAAGTAACGGAGTGGCCCGAGAGGGCAAAGGAGGCGGGAGAATCGGGTCCAAGAAGGCCTGGCTTGTATAATTACACTCTCAAAATGGCATATTTACCGTCTCTGCCAGCGAGGTCATGCCTTCTGTCGTAGTAAACGTAGTGAAGTATGAAAGAGCCAATTACAGCACACTGGGTGACCTTTTAACAACTATTACCACATCCCATCAACACATTATCATGATGGAGGTGGTGATTTCCAGCAGAACCACGCCGCTATCCTGTCACAGCCAGGCAGACGCGGGCCTTGTTTTTTGATGGCGGTGACAGCGCAGCTTTGAAGAATCAGCCCAATAAAAGTAGGAGCGAAAAAAATGAGAGTCAGAGAAAGATATGACGGCAGGATGAGAGAGG